>NC_056751.1:160788291-160825791 GCF_019279795.1 Protopterus annectens | reverse complement strand
GGTGATACTTAGACTGGAAGTGCCTAGGGTGCCCCCAAAATGATAATGCCACCCCTGATGAAGTCTGAAGTGCTTGGTCACAAATATTTAACACAATATTACAAGGTGTCAAAATAGAATTTATCACTGAATGAAAAATGTGACTTTCACTGAAACATGACAAACTCTATTATTCAAATAAAAGTTAACCATATCCTTCACCTAGTAAACCTACTCTGAAAAATATTGAATTATGGAATGAAAAAAATGTCAAAATTACCAGTAGACCACTGGAGTTGTTGTTTTTCTTTTGGCTTTTCCCGGTTAGGGGTCGCCACAGTGGAACTCCGATCCGCTAATGATTGGCAGTAGATTTTTATGGTGCCGAGGTGCCAGCTTGACGCCCAACCTTCAGCGAAGGCACACCCATTCATACATGTCTTTAGAACGCTACTTGACCGCGGGGAGGACATGCCGATTCCACACAGAAGGCGCTTCCAAAATTACATAAGCACAAAACTAAGAAAATAGATATTGAAAACCAGCAATCCAAAAAATGAGCACTGCATTAAGTAAAATAATACCAAATGGGCAAATCTGAAAAACAAGCAGTACTTCAGATAAAATGAGCAGTGCAACAACTCAAAGAAGCCACAACTCACCAAAAAGAGCAAATAAGGGAATAATGCAGACAAAGCAGTCACTTTCCTTTTAAATCCAGTCAAAATTATGAGCTTTTACAGCCATTGAGCTTAGCCATATCTTCTTTTACATCATCATTACATCTATATAATCACTTAAATCCAGCAACATCAGTATTCCAGGGAAATGTGGCAGACAACTAAAGAAATCACTGCAGGAATTAATGTTTTATTTATTTATTTTACATTTGTTTACCAGGAATTTCTGACTTGGCGAGAGGCTCATTTTCAACGGAGGCCCAGGGAGAAAAGCTCCAAATAGTAACAAAAATAACTAAAATTAACAATTTTAACAATAGTTAAATAATTAAAGTTACAAAGGTTTGAAAATAAATCAAACAATAATAGGAAAACTGCAAACATTTTGACAGACACATATGTAAAAATAGGCAAAACTGTCAGAATATAAGATCAGGTAAGCATGATATGCAGTCAGATACTAGCGATTGGGAGGAACGAAGTCAGGTATATAATGAAAATACTAGTGGCTGAGAGGAAAGTAGGCACATGAGATATAACAGTAGAGACAGACAGTAATAATATATAAGTTAAGGGTAATAGGAGGCAGACAGAAGTTACTTAGTGACAACTGTTAGGTCTGAGACTGAGTAGTCTTAGGTAGTAAGTTTTAGAAAGAGACTGAGTAGTATTATGTAGCAAATTGTACATTATTGCTACTGGTACATTTAAAAAATAAATAAATAAACAAATAAATAAATAAAATAAACTGGTACAGCTTCATCTTGCTGCTAGTTAACAATCTAATGCATTTAATATGACTATAAAATAACAGAAAAGTGGTTAAAATGAAAGTGAAAAAGAAAAAGAAGAAAGAAAAAAGATTACAGATATAACCCCAACAGCCTAGACAGGGGTATCTGTTATTTGGCTAAACAACAAAGTGAACTCCATGTCACCCACAAGGCACTAAACCAACCTGTATCTTTAGCGATATCTAACCCATTTTAGACTAATCTGCAGACAGATCTGAGGAAGGTACACAAAAGCACCACAGAATCGGCTCCAGAAAGTTGAGACTTTCTTTCTGTCTTTGTATTTATTGATAGGTTAACATGCCCAGCAATTTTTATTCCTTTTTGTTTTATCAGGCCTATTGTGCCAGTCAGTCTGTGTGTCTTTATTCTAGTTTAAGCACTTTGGTTCCAAACCAGTTACTTTACATTGGGATGATTCATGGTCTAAATTCGTATGACAGGAGAGGATAGTCTACACCCTTCTAAGCTGGAAATTGCTGGTTGAAAGCTTATTGTGTCTGTCTTCTGAAGTGTCTTAGTTCTGCCATACCTCTCAACTGTACGGATTTTCGCAGAATGTCTGGATTTTTGCCTCATACTTTCGGTCTGTTCCTCATAAAAATTGTGTTTTTTTGATAAATCATTGGGATAATTTAAGGAGTAAAGTCAATAAATAATGACAATCTGAGTTTCAGACTTGGTATCCTTCAGAAAATGTACGGCAATGCAAATCCAGTTATTCTAGCAACGTTCTAAGTTTATAAGAGCAATATTTAAAGCATGTCCTTTTTTAGGGCCTTTGTCCCCCCACTTTGTCAGGCTTTGTCCAGATTTCTTGCAGTAAGAGGTTGAGAGGTATGGTTCTGACTTAAGCACCTGGGCTCTAAAACCAGTTGTTTTACATTAGGAAGGTTTGTGGTCTAGACTCTTGTGGTGGGAGTGTATGGCCTACACCCTTCTAAGTTGGGAAGTGCTGGTGAATTTCTGCTTTATTTAAATTGTTTTTTTTTTTTTTTTTTTTTGCTGTGGTGACTATGAATTTCTAGTACTTCTGCATTTTATAGCATAGGCCTGATTCAGACTTGCTGAATCTGGACTGTTTGGTATCACTTGAGCACTAAAACTAGCTCTTCACTTGAAATACTGAATGATCTGAGGCATATGTTGCTTCCAACTAACTATAAGTGCCTGCATTTGCTCTTATATTGCACATTTAATTTGTATTTGCATTTGAATTGTCTGAACTGTTTTTGCCACATTTTACTGTATACTGTACTAGTCTAGCTGTAGCATAGCCCATTTCCAGGGTTGCTGTTTCTGGGTCTATTTTGTAACTTCTGAGCATCAAATACAAGCCATCCTTGTGGGTGAAGGCCCATCTGCACCCTTGTGGGAGGAGAGTGCTGTCTGGTTCCCATCTTATTGAGGATGATTGGAGTAATGCTCAGAAACAGCGTCTTTATTGGACAGTTTGAGTTAAAAGGGTTATCTCTTGTTTTGTTAAAGGCCTGCATTTGCACTTGTCTGTGTGTAGTGCACCATAATGCACTGCCACATAGCGGTAGTCACCACTGGTGGTTTAGACACAAATTTATTTCTTATTAAATTTTCCCTTAGCACTTAACTTGTAGTCCTCCAGAGGTTTTAAGCAGCCCTACTCTACTATCAGGTAGAGCACTAAGCCTAGCCTCAGAGGTACCAACACACCTCTCACCCACTAGCCATTCATAAGTGCGACCACTTTTCCTGACCATATACATTTACCTAATACTATGGACGGACAATTTCACACATTTTCCCCAGCTAGCTTGTTCAACATGGGCATCCTGAGGCAGTGTAGCAACTGCCTCATGTTCACTGACAACCCTCTACTCCTAGTCCACACAAACTCAACATGTGAGAGATGCAAGTATATTAAGAACCTTGAATCCATGCTATTTCAAACACCAGTTATTACATATGACAATGAGTGGGTTGTCAGCATGCACACCTTACCTCCTACTCCACCCAAATCCACATTACACATATCTACATATGCAGAGGTCCTCAACATAAACATACCTAACCACCAGAGACCTCCCAAACACAAACACAAGCACAATACACATAACACATTACAGATCACCCACCATGTCCCAAGATGCTCACTCTGCATTCCTTGAGACATTGGAAAATATAAAGGTCCTACCCAACACCATAATCTTGGGTGATTTCAACTACCCTGGTATAGACTGGGCAAACTACCAATGTTCCAACTCCTATGCTCAGCGATTCATAGAATTTATAAATTCAAATGCTCTTGAACAACTAGTATGTTCCCCCACTAGAGGGGACAACATATTGGATTTAATCATCACAAATATGGGCGCCCATTGTACCACACCCGTTATCACCCCCTCCTTGGTCAGATCCAACCACAAACTGATAACCCTGGACATCCTCACTCCTCCACCTCCCCCAATCAAAGAAACCATAGTCAAAAACCTTTCCAAAGCAAACTTCAAACTACTTACATCTGAAGTGGAAAGCTTCACTATTCCCTTGCAGAAGGATAATGATATCCAGGATGCAGAATCCTACACCAACGCACTCTATATGCATCTTCAGGATTGCATGGACTGTGCTATCCCAAATAAAACCAAGACTCCTTCCTCAAGCAAGAAGAAACCAGTCTGGTGGACCCCAGCCATAAGCAAACTTTACAATAAAAGGAGGAGACATACAAAAAAAGGCCAAATCTCAAGTAGAAAAATCATCCCTGATCAGCATTAGTAAGAAATTGAGGGCCCTCATCAAATCAACTAAAGCTAATTTTGAAAAGAAAGTTGCCAAGGATGCCAAGGATAACCAAAAGGCCTTCTATGGTTACGTCAAAAACCTAAATGTCAATGCTCAGGTCTGTTCTGAGCTAGTACAAAATGGAACAAAATACACTGACCCCACTGACATTGCCAACATCTTGGCTAACAGGTTCAGTGCAAATCCACCCCCCCCTCACCAACTACAGGGCCTATTACCATTCTAGGGGATTGTGTAAGTCCAATTATTACTGATACGTTGGTTAACAAGGCTCTATATAAAGCTAAAAACACTGCCTCCATGGGACCAGATGGTGTCCCAGGCTGTGTCATACACAAGCTCCAAAAGGAATTAACCCCGCATCTTAATACCCTGTTCAGTCTCAGCCTCTCCACAGGATATGTGCCCACAGAATGGTGCACGGCAATGGTGGTCCCACTACACAAGGGTGGGACCACAACTGACCCTGGGAACTACCGACTAATAAGCCTGACCACTCTGATCTGTAAGGCTATGGAGTGAATCATTATGGAACTCATAAATGGAGAGATTGGGAACCTCCAGTCGCTGGACCCCACGCAGTTTGGCTTCATCAAGGGCAGATCATGCCTCCTGAACCTGGTGGATTTCTTTGAGACAGTTACTCGGGCTATAGATAAGGGAAAGGAGGTACACACGGCTTACCTTGACATTGCTAAAGCATTTGACACCATTCCCCATTCAGGTATTATTGATAAGCTCACCAGCCTGGGTATAAACCCTTATGTCACAAGATGGATCGCAAACTGGCTCTCAGACAGATCCCATAAAGTAAGAGTAGCGGGATCTATGTCTGAATCCAGACCAGTAACAAGTGGCATGCCTCAGGGCTCTGTCCTGGGGCCACTCCTGTTTGGCATATACCTTTCAGAAGTACAGGCAAGCACGGAAGGGCTGTGGCTGACTAAGTTTGCGGAAGACTGCAAACTGGGTGCTATAATAGAGTCTCCGGCCGACATGGAGATCCTCCAGAAGGGCCTAAATGAGACTGATGCATGGTGTCAAAGCCATGGTCTCAAGCTAAATGCAAAAAAATGCGTAGTAATCCCCTTTGGAAAAAAAGTACAGTTTTGTACCTACCATAAATGTAGATGTTCGAGGATTCCATTGCTGCAGTCCTGACTATTGGGTATAGTCCGCGTCCCAGTCGGCCCGAATACCAGAGTATAAGGCTGACGTCGGTCAGGGCGCATTAGACTGACGTCAGTACGTCAGGGTACTAATGCGCATGACCGACGTCATATCCTCAGTCTTTTCTTGCCCCAGATGTCAGAAGACCCAAAAGACAAGTCCCAAAACAACCTGCACCAAAAACATGCACAATATATACAACAATATATACAAAAATGGAAGCATGTCAACTCACCTACACAACCACCCCTAAATACAGAGGGGAAGGAGGGAGGGTAAATTGGACTGCAGCAATGGAATCCTCGAACATCTACATTTATGGTAGGTACAAAACTGTACTATGTTCTTCGTCTTCCATTGCTGCAGTCCTGACTATTGGGTAGAATCCCAAAGCAGAGGTAAGGGAGGCTGGCAAATTATAAAGTAGTAGTAGGAGCTGACAACATGCCTTGTAAAACAGCTGTGGCAAAACCAGCCCTAGTCTTAGAGTAGATAGGAAGGTGATAATGCCTAGAGAAAGTATGCACTGAACTCCAAGTAGCTGCTTCCAGAATATCCTTAGTTGCCACCCCTTAGAAATGCTGTTGAAGTGGCAGTAGCCCTAGTGGAATGAGGCCTGATCCCAGCTGGAATCTCCTTACCATGATGGGAATAACAAAATGCAATGCAAAAGCCAATCCACCTAGAAATAGTTTGTTTTGACACAGGCTTGCCCTGTGAACTCAAAGCAAAAGAAACAAGTAACTGCTGAGACTGTCTAAAATTCTTAGTCCTGCTCAAATAATAACGCAATTGCCTGTGTACATCTAAAGTGTGCAAAATCTTTTCCCCTTTATTTTGAGGATCTGCAAAGAACGTAGGCAAATGAATAGTTTGGTTTAAAGCCACACTAGAAACCACCTTAGGCATAAAGGAAGGATTAGTACGTAATGATACCCTGTCCTTATGGAAAATCATAAAGGGCTCTACTGCCATAAGGGCCTGCAACTCAGACACCCTTCTTGCAGAAGTAATAGCCAACAGAAAAGCAGTCTTCCATGACAAATATTTCAATTCAGCAGTAGCTGCAGGCTCAAAAGGTTGTAGAGTAAGTTTTTCCAACACAAAATTGAGATCCCAAGCAGGAGTAGGAGCTCTACGTGGGGGTCTTATATTCTTTGCCCCTCTAAGAAACTGCTTGAACAAAGGATGCGAAAACAAAGGTGGGTCACAATCATAGTGAGCTGAAATTGCTGCAGCATGAATCTTTATGGAAGAGAAGGACAAACCTTTGTCCAATAATTCAGTAAGATATTGAAGAGCCACACTCAAATTAGGCTCTGAAATCTCCAAATTCTTTGCTGTACTCCAAAATAAAAATCTCTTCCATTTTTCTGCGTACACTCTCCTAGTACTAGGCCTTCTAGCTTCCATAATCACATTTAAAACTTGTTGAGGAAGTTGAGACCTGCTGTGTTTCAACACAGAATATGCCAGGCTGTTAGATGAAGAGAGTGAAGCTTGACATTGAGCAGATGACCGTCCTTCTGAGATAACAGATGAGGAATCAGAGGTAAAGGCCATGGAGGCTTCTTTACCAGACTCCGAGGAAGGGGGTACCAGTGTTGCCGAGGCCAATCTGGAGCTATCAAAATCATCCTTGGCCTGTCTTGTCTGACCTTTAATAGTACCTTTGGAAGAAGCGGTAGAGGTGGAAAGGCATACACATGAAGGTTTTTCCAACTGAAAGACAGAGCATCCACTTTCCAAGCTGTGTGATGAAACCCCTTTGTGCAATACTTTGGCAGCTGGTGGTTTAGTGGAGAAGCGAACAGATCTATGTCTGGAGTTCCCCATGACACTGTCAGTTTCTGAAATACATGAAGATCCAGTTTCCACTCGTGGGGATCCATGATTTGTCTGCTTAACACATCTGCTAAGGAGTTCTGTGCTCCTGGCAGAAACCTTGCCTGAAGAGTTAGTTGCAAGCTTAGCGCAGTCTCCCATAAAATCATTGCTTGCCTGCATAGAGGATAAGAATGTGTTCCCCCTTGCTTGTTGATGTACCACATGACAGTTGTGTTGTCTGTTAGAATCAACACCTGCCCTGGAAGAAGTAACTCCTTGAAAGCCATTAATGCAAACTGGACTGCTAACATCTCCTTCATGTTGATATGTAGATGCTGTAGTCTGGCAGGCCACTTGTCTTGTATCCACTTTCCATTTAGATGAGCTCCCCAAGCAATGTCCGAGGCATCTGTCGTTAGAATCTGACTTGCCTCTGGCCGGGTCACAGAGAGTCCCTTGTTTAGGTGACATTCCTGAGCCCACCACAAAAATTCCTTTTGAATGCAAGGTATTATGTGAATGACAGTGTCCAAATCCTGGCAGTGCTGTGTCCATACATTTTTGAGATACCATAGTAGCTTCCTCATATGCAGTTTGGCATTGGGAAGCACCAGAATACAAGATGCCATGAACCCTAATGCTTGAAGGACTGTCCTTGCAGTCAGCACGGACTGATGAGATAGTTGATGGAAGTAAAGTGACAGACTCTTTTGTTTGTCCGGGGTTAAAAAGGCCATCTGGGCTGCTGTATTCAGTCTTACACCCAGAAAGCACATGTCTTGAGAGGGTACTAGACTGGACTTTATTTCGTTCACAGAATACCCTAGGCATCTTAGCACTGCTATAACATATTCCAGATGCTGTAGAAGGTCTTCCTTTTCTTGAGCCAGAATCAGGCAGTCGTCCAAGTAAGGATAGATTTGAATTCCTTGAAGCCTGAAGTAAGCTATCACTGGAGCCAGAACCTTTGTGAATACTCTGGGCGCAGTAGATAAGCCAAAGGGCAATGCAGAGAACTGATAATGAGAATTTCCAGCTCGAAACCACAGATACTTTCTGCAACTTAGCCTTATAGGCACATGAAGGTAAGCTTCCTTGAGATCTAAAGTTACCATCCAGTGATCTTTGCCCAGCAGAGGTAAAAGCTGTTGTAACGTCAACATCTTGAACTTGGGAATGTCCAAAAACGTGTTGAGGAGAGATAAATCCAAAATTGGTCTCCACGTGTTCCCCTTCTTTGGTACAAGGAACAGGCGAGAATAAAATCCTAGGCCCCTGTCTGACACAGGGACTGGCTGAATGGCCCCTATGTGAAGTAACTGTAAAACTTGCTTGTGAGCCTCTTTTCTTTGTAGAGGAGGAACGTCTGGCATGCCTTTGAAAGGGGGCATTGTATGGAAATAAAATCTGTAACCGTGGTGAATGATATCCAACACCCATTTGTCTTGAGTAATGAAATCCCAATTTTCTTTGAAAAGAGACAGCCTTCCCCGCAAAGGAGCTGCCAGACGTGAATCTGCTGGCAGCTGAAGAAACAGGTCATTGGGTCTGTTTACGAAAGGACTGACCCCTGCCCTCACCAGAAGTCTGAGCAGGTGAACTCCCTGTTCTAGGCCTAAAAGAACTTTGAGCCCTGCCCCTACCACGTCTAGACCTACCCCTAGACTGAGAATCATAAGCAGGATATGTCCACCCCTTAGCAGGCCAATTTCTACTAAACTGCGGTGGCTGTACCTGCAAAAAATCTTTAACAGTTTGCATAGACTTAGCTTTGTCCTCCATTTTCTTTAAAACAGCTTCCACAGGCGAACCAAACAACACATCAGACTGTAAAGGAGCATCCAAAATCCTTGTCTTAACATGCTCAGCTAAATTCTGATCCTTCAACCAGGCATGCCTGCGAAGAACAGAGCTGGTAGCAGCCACCCTCGAGGAGGCCTGTACAGCATCAAAACCACATTGCAAAGAATGCTTACCCACTTGTTCGGACACATGAACCAAATCCAGCAACTCTTTACACTCAATACCTTCCGCCAAAGCATCCACCTTAGATTTCAATTGTGAAAGAAGGTAATTCTGATATTTTAACATGTGAAACTGACAATTCAAAGCTCTCATGGCTAGAGTGGAAGAAGTATACACTTTCTTTCCCCACCTATCCAAAGCCCTCGCCTCTTTATCAGTGGGGACAGGATTTTTAACCACAGAAGCTTTCACACCCTTAGGCCCCTGGGAAATAGTTTCTGGGTCCGCCCTAGGACTCTTAAACAAATATTTATGAGCTTCGGGCACCCTATAATACCTATCAGGCTTAACAGGAGCAGGAGGCAAAGAGTCAGGGTTCAGGGAAGCCTCTGCAAAAACATCTTCCACCACATTCAACACAGGAGGAATAGCTAAAGGCCTATGCTGGGGTAAAAACAAGAACTCCCTAAGCCTTTTCCTGGAGTCAGAGTAATCCTGGCCTTCCCATTTAAAATGCTCCCTCATGGAATGCAAAGTCTCTGAAAATGAGAAATCCTCAGGTGGAGACGCTGTAGGAGTGGAATCATCCACATCAGAATCAGAATAGGTAGGATACTCCTGCAAATCTTCCACAGAAGATTCCGAAGCCTCAGAACACTGTTCAAAACTCTCAAACTCAGGTTCCACCCTAGGCCTCTTATCAGGCGGGGGCATAGAACCCCTAATCATAGTAATCAAATCTTCTGCCATCTTAAGCATATGTTTCTTAGGTACAGAACCTGAAATGGTAGGAGAAGCCCCCACTGAAACTGAAGTAGGCCTACCTCTCATAGAAGTTTTGGCAACAGAAGGAGAGGCCCTAACTACCTTGGGAAGAGAGGGAAGAACAGTCACCTGAGAAGCCCCTCAGCCTGGCCTACCTCCTGAGAAGGCACATCCTGTAAGAGTATAGTTTCTGCCTGGGACTCCATGGAAACTCCTGGCAAAACCTCCGGCTCCACTGAGCCTTCCAAAGAACCGACGTCCGGGACTGCCGGTTCCTCAACCCTAGGCTTCACTGTTTTATCCTTGCGCTTCTTGAGAAGCGGCCGGAGCATCCGACGGCATTTTATAATTGCAACGCTTCCCAAACACTAACCTGGCACAGTGTAACCTCCTCTTAATAGTGCGTTTGTTAAACCTAGCACAAGAGCGGCAACCAACAACGTCGTGCTCAGGCCCTAAACAAGGTATACACAAGGTATGATAATCCCTATGAGGTATCTGTTTCCCACAAGAAATACAGTTATTCACTTTTTCTGACATCCGGTAAAATACTGAGGCAAGAAAAAACCAAAATGTTCCCCAACGGGGTACTTAGCCAACTCTGTTTCGGTCTGAAACTCCGGTTTCGGAAATATTTCAGTACGCCAACCTGCACACGCAAAACTGCTTCTGCATCGGACCATGCGGCAAAAAAGACTGAGGATATGACGTCGGTCATGCGCATTAGTACCCTGACGTACTGACGTCAGTCTAATGCGCCCTGACCGACGTCAGCCTTATACTCTGGTATTCGGGCCGACTGGGACGCGGACTATACCCAATAGTCAGGACTGCAGCAATGGAAGACGAAGAACATCAGAGTACCCACAAACTACAACATAGGAGGTAATCCCCTGAAATCTGAAGAAGAAATAAGGGATCTAGGGACCCAAGTAGATAGTCAGCTTTCCTTTGATAGCCATGTTGCCAAAGTGGTTAGAAAATCCTTCTATGTGACCCATCTGATCATGAAAGGGTTTGCATCAAGATCTAAGGATGTAATGGTGCCCCTCTACTCTTCCCTCATCAGACCCATTATTGAGTACAATGCACCAATTGGAATGTACCTGGCTAGACATCTCCAGCAGCTGGAGAGACCACAAAGGTACCTAACCAAGAGGATTACTGGCCTCAAACAGTTGCCCTATGCAGCACGATTGAAAAAGCTAAGACTGTTCTCTGTTGCATACCACTTTCTCAGAGGCGATTTCTGTCTAATGTACAGAGCCATGTCCAACCCAGAATTGTTGAACATGCTCCATCTTAGCAAAACCAAATCTACTTGAGCTACACGCTCTAGGAATATAAACCTCAACACAACAATGCATAGAACATGCTGGAGGGATAGATTCCCTTCGCAGAGACTTCCCTTACTATGGAACAGGGTCCCGATCTACATAAGACAGAGCCCCTCACTATCACTCTTCAAGAGGAACCTTGATGAGTGGATGGGTAACAGAAAGTTCACACCGAGTATCACACCAACAGCACTACTAGATAGGGGCCAAGGGTACTAGCTGCTAGTACAAGGGTCTAGGGAACTACTAAAGGGATGGTGAATGCCGCACAATGTGGCTGAGCTAATATATGCCTTCGGGCAGATAGCCCAGTACCAACCTATGAACCTATGAACCTATACTTCCTCTGCAGTGCACAATACAAATAATAGCTCACATACCAGTGTCTCACCCGTCAATTCCTTTATGCAAAACACAAAACCAAACATATTAGTCATAGATGATTCCATCATGAGACACACAGATGTCCCTCTCACCAGGCTGGATAAGGAAAAGGTCACAATCAGCTGTCTGTCAGGTGCCAGGATATGCCATATCACCCATGCACTCAAGTCTCTCAACAGCAGGTACTGTTATGACTGTCATAGTCCATGTTGGTGTGAACAACGTAAGACATACCTCCCTGGACTATATGAAGAGAGACATGACTGCGCTCTTGGACTATGTTTCTCAGGCAGGTACGATCCTAGCCTTAATCAGCATTTTACATTCACCTAGGATGATGCCTCAATACAAACAGAAAATGATTGACTTCAATAACTGACTTAGTTCATAGGTTCATAGGTTCATAGGTTCATACTAGGCTATCTGCCCTAGGGCATTTATAAGCCTAGCCAGAGTATGTTTGGCTTTCGCCACCCATTTTAAATTAATTTTGCTATGCCCTTTTTCGAGGTTAGTATACTGTGCCTCTGTCTAACAGTGACACAGAAGTGATACCCGGGGTAAACCTATGATCTCCCATCCACTCATCAAGATTCCTCTTGAAGAGAGTCAATGAGGGACTCTGCCTAACCTGGACTGGGATTTTATTCCATAGTGAAGGGAGCCTCTGGGTTATGAATCTGTCCCTCCAGCATGTCCTATTTATTTCAGTGCTGAGGTTCAAGTTTTTGGTGTTATTCTAATTGGATCTGGTATCTGTCAGCTTGGAATAACATGATCAACAGACCTCGATGCTTTTCCAGAGATGGTCTTTGACTGTCACCCCTGGGATTTTGGATACTGGCTAAGGCTCTTGCCACCCCCATAGTGCCTTTTTAGGCAGTGTCTCAAGGGCAAAATTCCAGACATAAAAAACTCCATCTAAAAACAAACTCAAGGTTATGCTGCTAAATACTATGAGTCTTAACACAAAACTCCACTCACTGGAAGCAATCCTCACCTTGGAAGATCCAGACATTTGTGCAGTCAGTGAGACTTGGTTCAAGGCTGTGGAAAGCACCTCAGCCACACCAGGTTACACTTTCTTCCACATGTTCAGACCACAAACTGAAGGCGTGAAAACTAATGGAGGCGATGTATCAATTTTCATTAAAGATAAATACACTTCCATATTGGTTAAACAGAATGATTCCCTGGAGACACTTCAGGTGCAATTAACTATTGGGAGGATACCTGTTAAAGTCATTGGCAGCTGAAGGACTCCCTCCATGGATCAGGACACTCACTCTGACTATTTGGATCTACTTGAGTCTATTAAGCTACATCCGACCACCATGGTTTTGGGTGACTCTACCTACCCATCCATTAATAGAGCAAATTACTTGTGCTCAGATTCACTTGCCCAGAGTTCCCCGACTTTGTTAACTCCAGTACCCTGGACCAGCTGGTTGACACCTCCACAAGGGGTGCCAACATCCTGGATCTGGTGCTTACCAATATGGGGGACTACTGTAGCACCCCCACTGTGAGGTCTTCCCTGATGAGAACTGACTACAAATCAGTCTCATTTGAAGCAACTATCACACCTGACCCCCCCCCCCCCACACACACACACACACAGCTGGCAACTAAACTAAAAAATTTTTCCAAAGCAGATTATAACCTCTTACGGGATGGTATACATAGCTTCTCTGCACCACCCCTCAGATGGAACTGGCAACTATGTTGAGTTCTATACCAGTGCTTTACACAAACACCTGTATAACTATATTGACTTAGCCGTACCTGATAGGCCCAAAACAAGCTCCTCAAGGAAGAGCAAACCTGCCTGGTGGACAACTACCATTAGCAGGCTTTACAATAATAAGATGAAATTGCCATCTAAGAGTAAGAGGGAGTAAGCCCTAAACTGGAAACACTCCCTCGTGAGCTTAAACAAGTGGATAAGACTTCTTGTGAAGTCCTCCAAAGCAAACTATGAATCCAAATTAGCTTCTTCGTCTAAAGTCAAATATAAGGCATTCTTTAGTTATATCTGTAGCCTAAAAGGAAAGACCCAGATTTGTGCTGAACTGGTAGTTAACAATACCACATATACTGAGCTTGTGGACATAGTTAACCTGTTGGCTGACAGGTTCTGTGAAAACTTCACTCCCCTGTCCCCGCCACATGTACCCCATAACATCCCTGAAATCTGTCCCCTACCTTGTATCTCTAAAGGACAGGTCATTAATGCCCTCTCTAAGGCCAGGAACACAGCATCTATGGGACCTGATAACATCCCAGGCTGCATCCTATACGGTCTCCAACAAGATTTAGCAAAACCATTGGTTACTCTTTTCAATCATAGTCTAAGCACCAGCTTTGTCCCAGCTGAATGGAAAATGGCCACTGTTTTTCCCTTGCACAAGGGTGGTGTTTCCACTGATCCCAGGAACTATAGATTTATTAGCCTGACTAGCCTTATCTGCAAGGACATGGATAGAATCATAATGAACCTTATCAACAAAGATATAGGTAAGTTCCAAACACTTGACCCTCCTCAGTTTGGATTTGTCAAAGGGAATTCATGCCTGTTAAACCTGATGGACTGCTTCGAGACAGCCACCAAGGCCCGGGACAAGGGGAAATCTGTGCATACAGCCTACCTTGACTTAGCCAAGGCATTTGACACTATCCCCCACTCAGGCATTATTGACAAACTCACCTCACTAGGTATCAACCCTTATATTGTTAGATGGGTCACTAACTGGCTCACTTATAGAACCCATATAGTCAAAATAGGGGAATCCACCTCTAACTGCAGACCTGTAACCAGTGGTGTTCCACAAGGATCTGTCCTGGGACCTCTACTGTTTGGAATCTATTTCTCCGAAGTACAAGCAAAAGCTAAAGGTCTGTGGCTGACAAAGTTTGCTAATGACTGCAAACTTGGAGCGGTCATAGAATCTCCAAATGATGTCAACATCCTACAAGAGGGTCTTACACAAACAAATGATTGTTACCAAAGTCATGGCCTTAAACTCATTGAAAAAATGTATTATCATCCCTTTCAGTAAGGGAGATTTTCCTGCTAATTACCACATCAGTAGCAACACATTAAGTATGCATTCAGTGATGAGAGACCTGAGCACTCAGGTTGACAGCAACCTCACATTTGACCACCATGTCTCCTCAGTGGTAAGAAGGGCATTCTATATTGGTCATCTCATAAGTAAGGGCATTGCCTCCAGAAAAAAATAAGTTATAGCCTCCTTGTACTCTTCCCTCATCAGGACAATAATTGAGTACAATGCCCCTTTTGGTATGTACCTTTCCAAGCACCTGCAGCAATTGGCGAGACCACAAAGGTTCCTCACAAGGAAAATTCTAGGTCTTCAGCATCTGTCCTGTGTGGATCATCTGAAATCACTGTCACTTTATTCTTTTTTCATACACACTACTCAGAAGTGATCTCTGCCATGCATGTAAAGCAATCTCTGACCCTGCTTTACTGGAAATATTGCATCTCTGTAATTCAAATGGTACACGGGGTACTTTCTCTAAAGACCTTAACTTGGTATGTGACATTAATAGAAACTGTTTGAGGGACAGATTAGTCTCCCAGAGGTTATCACACCCTTGAAACAGACTCCCACTTCATGTCAAACAGAGCACCTCATTGGCCCTCTTCAAATGCAATCTGGATGATTGGATGGACAACCATAAATTCACCCTGGGGGTTCCACCTGTGTTTCTCTTGGACAGGGGCAATAAATGCTGATCATAGAAATAAGGGTAGAACTGGCTAGGCATTGTAAGGGTCCTAGGGCCATTAGCCTAGTAACTTCCTATGATCTTATGATTTTATGATCAGTTTATAGTGGTTTAGGCTAGGAATGCAATTTGTTGGAAGGTGGTATCTGTACTTAGACAATACTTTGATTGCTTGTATGATAAAGAAAAATAACCATAATGCAGACGGTGATAGTTTAAGTTTTTTTTTTTTTAAACGTACTTGATTTTGCTTTTCATCCACCATTTGCTGCACTTATTTTTAAGATTTGTTTAGGTAGATTTGTTATCTTTCATTAGATGCAATTGAATTGTAGCTGTTAAGTTACAAAGACATGCATCTGGAGCATTTCTCCCCAGGCCTCCGCTGAAAATTGGCTTCATTCCAAGTCGGATTTTCCCAGTTAACAAACGTTAAAATAAAAATATAAAAATAAAAAAATAAAGTCTTTGGAAATAGGTAAATCTTGTTTGACAAGGCAGCATTCTAGACCATGCCCCCAGTGGTCATCCATCCCCAACTCTTGGCACCACCCCTGAGAATGGACATATCTTGAAGAATGCCCCCTCTCTGAACAATTGAAATAAGTTCATGTTTTACAAGCTTTAACCCATTATCTGAGCAGCACTCATCTGCATATAAAGTACTATTTATAAATAAAGAGAAGAAGTTTTGAGGGTTCTACTTTCATTTTTAACCACCTTTTTGTTGGGTAATACTGAAAAGGATCTTTCCACCACTATATTATTTTGGAGAACGTGCTACTTCAACAGGAACACTGCTAGTTTTTTTCAGTAAGCAGTGAGTTTTTAGACTGGTGATATTTTTCACAGAGGCTTTTTCCAATCTTAAAGGGAAAGACTAGGAATAAGAAAACTAGGGAAATTAGTAGAGCCATAGTCGGCCTTAGGCATAGGCCAACTAGGCATCCACCTAGGGTGCCGCTGTAACAGGGCAACTTTTCCAGTAATCTGGATGGTGTAGGCAGATCAGATGGAGGCACTGGGTGGTGTTGGGGGGACACTGTGGAGACCTTTTGCCTAGTTGACTAAAGGCCGTTCCTGAGTAGTGCATGAGCATACAGAAACCTGAAAAGTTAAAATGAACTACAGAGTTCAACAACTGCTCAAATTGTATTATAGACTACTGGCTAATACTAATTCTGAATACAAGAATTAAAATGTGTAACACAGCACTCTTTGGCTTCTTGCTAATACTGGAATTGAGTTAGAAATTGTCTTACATCTTAGGAAAAGTATGCCTTCCTGGGTCTTTAAATGGGTTGAAATTTTATTTTGCCAAAATCATCCTTCTGAATTCAGCTTTTTCTTACAAGTGTCAGTCACTATGTTATTGTTGGTGGCATTCACATCTATGTGTTTTATCTCAGTAATTAACTCAGAAGCAGTATAGAAAAGTAATGAAGAATATCATTTGGTCTTGACAAATGTGCAAAAGCAGCCTTTAAAGCAGGAAAACTGCAGCACCAAGAAAACATGAATTTGGGACAAGAATGTGATATAAAAGAACTTGAGCAAGAGGGAGTGTATAAATATGTGGGAATTGATGAAGGATCAACAATAAAACATGAACAAATGTGAATAAAACTTATTAAGGAATACTTTGCTTGTCTTTTCCCGGTTAGGGGTCAGCAGAGCGGAACTCTGGTTCACTAATGATTGGCAGATGATTTTTATGGTGCCAAGTTGCCAGCCTGATGCCCAACCTTCAGCGAAGGCAGCTCATTCATGCATGTCTTTCAAAGGCTACTCAGCTGCAGGGAGGACATGCAGACTCCACACAGAAGGCACTCCAGCTGAGAATCAAACAGAAGAACCTCTTGCTGTGAGGTAACAACGCTACCGCTGTACCACCGCGGCTTATTATTAAGGAATACTTTAAAAGACTTAAATCAATTCTGAATACAACATTGACAACTAGGAACAAAATTCAAGCTATAAACCAATTTGCTTTTCCTGTCCTGACTTACAGTTTTGGAGTGATTGACTGGCCCCAAAACATGTTGGATAGATTAGACAGGAAAACAAGAAAGATGCTACATTCAGTGCATACCAAGATTATATATTCCTCATTCTGAAGGAGGTATGGGCCTCCTTGAAAGTTACTACATGTATAGATCTGCAATCGTGGGACTGCACACAAATCTACTGACCTCACAAGACCCAAACTTAGTGAAAGTTTTGAAACATGAGGAGAATAAATCTAAGATGACGTCCCTGCTTAGTCTAGCAGAAGCATATTGCTGTCAAGCAGGAATGGAAATCCAGCCAAAAGTACATTAAAATCAGGCAGCAACTGAATGTTCCTAAAAAAACAAAGGGGTTGGGAGGGTGGCTTAATGGTTAAGGTGTTTGCCTTATAAACACAAGGTGCAGGGCTTGAGTCTCACAAGGGATAATTGCCTAAGCTTAAAATGGCTCGCAAGGGTAGTTAGCTTAGTACTAACCTATGAACCTATAAGATGAAGGATCAGATGAGAAGGCAAGAAATGTGGAAAATGCATAAATATAGTTGCAAGTATAGAAAACTTCTGGAAGAACCTCATGTTGATCAGGATCAAATGCAGGAATGGTTAAGGAGAGGTGAATTCAAACCTAAAGATGAAAGGTTACTACTGGTTGCTCAAGATAGTGGGCTACATACACGTTGGTTTACAAAGTCCATTGAACATGTGGGAGAAATGGACAAATGTAGGTTTTGTAAAACAGAACTGGAAACAGTCGTACACCTTGTTGCTGGTTGTAACATGCTAATAGCAGAAGGACTATATACTGAGAGGCATAATGATGTGACAAGACTGTTGTCCTGGGGATTGTGCAAACATTACGGTATTTAAGTGGCTGAAAAACACTGGAAACGAGCCACAAAGCATCACAAAAAATGATGAAGTCTACATCACATGTGATCACCCATTACCAACAGTTCAAAAGACAGATGTGAGAAAAACAGATATAGTGGTCCAAGAAAAAAAGACAAAAGTAGCATTGATTAATCATAGATTCATAGATTAGTACTAAGATAACTGCCCTTTCGAGCCATTTTAAGCCTAGCCAATTATCCCTTGTGAGACTCAAACCCCGCACCTTGTGTTTGCAAGGCAAACACCTTAACCATTAGGCCACCCTCCCAACCCAATTGAAATCACTACACCCAGTGACTACAGTGTCTTGTGTACAGAGACACAAAGTCATAAAATATCAGGATTTTCAGGCAAAAATGAGAGTAATGTGGAAGAAAGATACCCAGACAGTTCCAATAGTAGAAGGAAAAACAGGTCTTATAAAAAAGAATCTACAATCATCTTTAGATATGTTAGCAATACATGTAAATCTGAATTGCAGAAGGAGTCATTACTGGGCACATTATGGGTGCAACGAAGAGTGCTTCTGGCTGACATCAAAGATTTGAAACAATAATAATTTCATGAACTTTAATCGTACTTTGACTTAGAAATGGGGTCCATTCCCATCATGATATTAGAAACCCGAAAGACTTGGAGAAATTAAAAAAGTAATGAGACCATGCTGTCTTAGTACTACAAGCTTTTGTTTCTTTAGTGACTTATCACTATTTAGTTCATAGGTAGGTACTAGGCTATCAGCCCAAGGGCCAAAGTAAGCCTAGCCAACAAAGATCCCTGGCTTACGCCAACCCAAGAAAGTTAATTTCCTGTGCCCTGGTCGAGCAGAGACACAGAAGTGATCCCTGGGGTGTATTTTCTATTTCCCATCCACTCATCAAGATTTTTCTTGATGAGTGTTAATGAGGAACTTTGCTTGACATAGATGGGTAGCTTGTTCCAGAGTATGGGAAGTCTCTGGGACAGGAATCTATCCCTCCAGCAAGTCCTGTTTATTGTGGTGACAAGGTTTAGGTCCCTAGATTGTGTAGCTCAGAGGGATTGGGATTTCTTTAGGTGTAGCATGTCCAACAGCTCTGGGTTTGACATAGCTTTATAGGTTCATAGGTTGGTACTGAGCTATCTGCCCGAAGGCATATATTAGCCCAGCCACATTGTGCGGTATTCACCGCCCCTTTAGTAGTTCCCTAGACCCTTGTACTAGCAGCTAGTACCCTTGGCCCCTATCTAGTAGTGATGTTGGTGTGATCCCCGGTCTGAACTTTCTGTTACCCATCCACTCATCAAGGTTCCTCTTGAAGAGTGATAGTGAGGGGTTCTGTCTTATGTAGATCGGGACCCTGTTCCATAGTAAGGGAAGTCTCTGCAAAGGGAATCTATCCTTCCAGCATGTTCTATTCATTGCTGTGCTGAAGTTTATATCCCTAGAGCGTGTAGCACGAGTAGATTTGGTTTTGCTAAGATGGAGCATGTTCAACAATTCTGGGTTGGACATGGCTCTGTACGTTAGACAGAGATCACCTCTGAGAAAGTGGTATGCAACAGAGAACAGTCTTAGCTTTTTCAATCGTGCTGCATAGGGCAACTGTTTGAGGCCAGTAATCCTCTTGGTTAGGTACCTCTGTGGTCTCTCCAGCTGCTGGAGATGTCTAGCCAGGTACATTCCAATTGGTGCATTGTACTCAATAATGGGTCTGATTAGGGAAGAGTAGAGGGGCACCATTACATCCTTAGATCTTGATGCGAACCCTTTCATGATCAGATGGGTCACATAGAAGAATTTTCTAACCACTTTGGCAACATGGTTGTCAAAGGAAAGCTGGCTGTCTACTTGGGTCCCTAGATCCCTTATTTCTTCTTCAGATTTCAGGGGACTACCTCCTATGTTGTAGTTTGCGGGTACTCTGTTTTTTCCAAAGGGGATTACTACGCATTTTTTTACATTTAGCTTGAGGCCATGGCTTTGACACCATGCATCAGTCTCATTTAGGCCCTTCTGGAGGATCTCCATGTCAGCTGGAGACTCTATTATAGCACCCAGTTTGCAGTCGTCCACAAACGTAGTCAGCCACAGCCCTTCTGTGCTTGCCTGTACTTCTGAGAAGTATATGCCAAATAGGAAGGGCCCCAGGACAGAGCCCTGAGGCACACCACTCATTACTGGTCTGGATTCGGACATAGATCCCGCTACTCTTACTTTATGGGATCTGTCTGAGAGCCAGTTTGCGATCCATCTTGTGACATAAGGGTTTATGCCCAGGCTGGTCAGCTTATCAATAATACCGGAATGGGGAATGGTGTCAAATGCTTTAGCAAGGTCAAGGTAAGCCGTGTGTACCTCCTTTCCCTTATCTATAGCCTGGGTAACTGTCTCAAAGAAATCCACCAGGTTCAGGAGGCATGATCTGCCCTTGACGAAGCCAAACTGTGTGGGGTCCAGCGACTGGAGGTTCCCAATCTCTCCATTTATGAGTTCCATAATGATTTGCTCCATAGCCTAACAGATCAGACTGGTCAGACTTATTGGTCGGTAGTTCCCAGGGTCATTTGTGGCCCCACGCTTGTGTAGTGGGACCACCATTGCCGTGCGCCATTCTATGGGCACATATCCAGTGGAGAGGCTGAGACTGAACAGGGTATTAAGATGCAGGGTTAATTCCTTTTGGAGCTCGCATATGACACAGCCTGGGACACCATCTGGTCCCATGGAGGCAGTGTTTATAGCTTTAGATAGAGCCTTGTTAACCAACGTATCAGTAATAATTGGACTTACACAATCCCCTAGAATGGTAATAGGCCCTGTAGGTGGTGTGGGGGGGGGGGGGATTTGCACTGAACCTGTCAGCCAACATGTTGACAATGTCAGAAGGGTCAGTGTATTTTGTTCCATTTTGTACTAGCTCAGAACACACCTGAGTGTTGCTATTTAGGTTTTTGACGTAGCCATAGAAGGCCTTATGGTTATCCTTGGCATCCTTGGCAACTTTCTTTTCAAAATTAGCTTTAGTTGACTTGATGAGGGCCCTCAATTTCTTACTAATGCTGATCAGGGATGATTTTTCTACATGAGATTTGGCCTTTTTTGTATAGGTCTCCTCCTTTTATTGTAAAGTTTGCTTATGGCCGGGGTCCACCAGACTGGTTTCTTCTTGCTTGAGGAAGGAGTCTTGGTCTTATTTGGGATAGCACGGTCCATGCAATCCTGAAGATGCATATAGGGTGCCTTGGTGTAGGATTCCGCAACCTGGATATCATTATAATTCTGCAAGGGAATAGTGAAGCTTTCCACTTTGGATGCAAGTAGTTTGAAGTTTGCTTTGGAAAGGTTTTTGACTATGGTTTCTTTGATTGGGGGAGGTGGAGGAGTGAGGATGTCCAGGGTTATCAGTTTGTGGTCGGATCTGACCAAGGAGGGGGTTATAACGGGCGTGGTACAATGGGCGCCCATATTTGTGATGATTAAATCCAATATGTTGTCCCCTCTAGTGGGGGAACATACTGGTTCTTCAAGGGCATTTCAATTTATAAATTCTATGAATCGCTGAGCATAGGAGTTGGAACATTGGTAGTTTGCCCAGTCTATACCAGGGTAGTTGAAATCACCCAAGATTATGGTGTTGGGTAGGACCTTTATATTTTCCAATGTCTCAAGGAATGCAGAGTGAGCATCTTGGGACATGGTGGGCGATCTATAACTGGCTACGACTTGAAATGTGGTTTTGCCTGCTGATAGTTGCACATGGATGATCTCTGGGGCATCATGCTGCGCTACTAACCTGGAGATATGAGTATCCTTGATGAATATGGATACACCTCCGCCCTTTGTACTGTGATCCGGTAACTGAGGCCGGAAGGTATGATATGAATTGTAACCTGGCAGTGCTGGGGTGCTCTCTTGAGCCTTGAACCAGGTTTCTGTCACTGCACACACATTGATTTTCTCCATGCTGAGGAGAGCCTCGAGTGTGTGCATTTTGAGGTTGAGACTTCTGGCGTTGAGTAGCATTACCCTTAGTTTTTGGTTACCTGTGCTGGTTACGGTGGTTGGTTTGTCCTTTCAGCCTTGCCTAAGAAAGGCACTATGGGGACGGCAAGAGCCTTGGCCAGTATTTGAAAACCTAGGGGTGACAGGTGCAACCCATCTCTGGCAAAACAGCGAGGCTTGTCTATCATGTCATCCCAGGCAGACAGACACTGGATCCCCTTAGAATGACACCAGAAGCTTAGCCAATTGTTGAAATTGATCATTTTGTCTTTGTATTGTGGTATCATTCTAGGTGAAGGTAGTATGCTACTCAAGGTCAGGGTCATGCCAGCTTAGGCTACATGATCAGAGAGCTCCTCAATGTCTCTTTTCATGTAGTCCAGGGAGGTACATCTTAGATCATTCACACCAACATGTACAATGACAGCGTCATACTTGTACTTGTTCTGGAGTGACCTAAGTGCCTGTGTTATGTGGCGGATCTGAGCACCCGACAGGCAGCTGTCCTTGTTCAGCCTGGTGAGTGGAACATCCTTGTGCCTTACTATAGAGTCTCCTATTACTAGCATGTTAGGTATGGTGTTTTTCCTTAAGGGCTGTTGTGAGGCACACTGCTGAGGTGAATTATGTGTTTTCTGGCTTGTGTTTGGGGGTGCAGGTTGCTTGCTTGTCTGCTTTGGAGGGCACTGTTTCTTTTTCAGATTGGTACCTAGTGCCTCCGAATATGTTTTTGTGTATTTATGCATATGTTTTGCCGGTGCTTGTTTTGTAGATTCATGTGTGACAGGTGGTGTGATGCAAGTGTGTCCCTTATCCTCTTGACTGTCTGTTACAGTCATGGGTTGAGAGCGCTTAGCCTCCAGTCTGGCTGTGTATTTGCATCTTTCACAAGTGCTTATGTCTAGAGGTAAGAGGAGAGGGTTGTCTGTATACATGAGGCAGTTGTGACACTGCCTCAGAATGCCCAATTCCACCAAATGAACTGGAAAGTACACCTGAAGCTGACCTCTGGACATGCTTTGAAGAGTAAATTGAACTTAAGTCCTGCGGACGATCGAGGGTCTTATGCTATATTATAATAGTGCTGTCTAGGAGATTAGGACAAGTGCTGATTTCTGTTTTGCAAGTGCTGCAATAAGAGCAGCTGATCTGAAGCACTTGAGTTGAGGCTTGCCTAGTTCTAAGGGAAAATTTACAGCGCAGACTTTGTGGGGCCGGGAATAGTATACTCCAGCTAAACGGTGCTGCCCGAAGCTGCTCTGTGCGCAAGACCATGCAAAAAGAGAGTTGCAGGGTTTTTCCTCTAGATAAGTGAGGAAAGTGAGTACAAGAGCTGTTTTTCTCTAAGCAAGTGAGAAAAGTGAGTACAAAAACCATTTTCCTCTAGGTAATGAGGAAGATAGAGTGCTATAGTAATTAGTTGCTTATTTAGTGCTTACAAGTTCTGAACAAGTGCTGAGCATGAACAAGCACATTTAAGTGCTAAAACTAAGAATCTGTAACTGCACTAGATGAGTTACAGGACAGAAACAAGTGCAAATACAGGCTTTCAAATCAGAAAGTTGAGAGAGATGGAAGAGATTGCCCAAATGGCCAGTAACTACAAATTCTGGGCCAGAACCACTACTTATGTGGTAGACAAGTTACCTAGTGCTTACCACTCCCACTGATAAGCTATAAGGCTTCCCTCCAACACAGAAAGGCTTGGGGGACTCAGAGGCTTACATACAGTCCCAGATACAGCAAAACTGTATCTGGAACACTAGTTACAGGAAAGGTAGGAAACAGTCTTACAGTTTTTTTTTTTTTTACAGAAAAGTAGCAAAAACAGTAGTAAAAAACAATTCACATGCAGTGCAAGCTAGCACACTTGAGTATACAGCAATATTAGACCAAACACAGTTTAAAAATGCAATTAAATTAAAAAGGACTAAAAGCAAGTGCAGAAAGAGTTTATTAGGTAGAATGTGGTAAAGAGATGGGACGGGGGAGTGTCCCAGATCAAATCTACAGTGGGGCGGGCAACTGCAAAAGCCACCAAATTTAAACTACAAACCAAAAATAGGAAGGGTGGGTGGGACAAAGCAGTTTCAACAGAGATCTAAGCAAAAACTATATATTATAACTATATATTATATGTTAGACAGAGATCACCTCCGAGTAGGCGATATGCTACAAAGTAAAACTGGAGTTTTTTGAGACGATCAGTGTAGGGCATCTATTTGAGGCCAGTAATTCTCTTTGTGAGGTACTTCTGTGGCCTTTCCAGCTGCTGCAGATGTCTTATGAGGTACATTCCAAAAGGGGCGTTGTACTCTATAATGGGTCTAATGAGTGTCGAGTAGAGGGGAGCAATGACCTCTTTTTTCCTGGATGAGAACCCTTTTGTGATGAGGTGTGCCATGTAGAAGGATTTCCTGACTATTGTGGCAATGTGATCATCAAAGGAGAGACTACTGTCTACCTGGGTCCCAAGGTCTCATCACAGATTCGGTATTAAAAGACTGCTGCCTATGTGGTAGTTCATGGGTACAGAGTTTTTAACAAAGGGGATAACAATGCTCTTTTTGGCATTGAGCTTGAGGCCATGGCTCTGACACCAGGCATCTGTCTCAGTGAGGCCCCTCTGTAGGATGTCTACATCATTTGGGGACTCGACTATAGCTCCATGTTTGCAGTCATCTGTGAACTTCATTAGCCAGAGGCCTGCTGTGTTAGCCTGTACTTCAGAGATGTAGATACCAAACAGGAGAGGTCCCAGGACTGAACACTGTTTTACTCCACTTGTCACTGGTTTGAAGTCAGATTTGGAGTCTGCAACTTTTACAGTGTGGGTTCTGTCAGTGAGCCAGTTGACAACCCATCTTGTGACATAGGGATTTATACCTAGTTTAGTGAGTTTAGCTATAATTCCAGAATGGGGGATGGTGTTGAAAGCCTTGTCGAGGTCAAGATAGGCTGTGTGAACCACCTTACCCTCGTCTACGGCATTGGTGACTGCGTCAAAGAAGTCAACCAGGTTCAGGAGGAAAGATCTGCCTTTCACAAACCCAAACTGGGTGGGGTCCAGAGTTTGGAGGTTACCAATGTCTTTGTTTATGAGTTCCATGATGATACATTCCATGGCCTTGCAGACCAGGCTCATCAGGCTAATAGGGCGATAGTTCCCAGGATCAGTGGTGGCTCCCCCTTTGTGGAGTGGGATAACTGTTGATGTGCATCATTCAGTAGGCACAAAGCCTGACGTGAGGCTATGACTGAACATGGTGCTTAGGTGGGGAGCCAGTTCATTCTGAAGTTCATGTAAAATGCAGCCTGGGATGTTGTCTGGTCCCATGGATGCTGTGTTTTTGGCTTTAGAGAGTGCTGCTTTTATCTGTGAAGTTATGATTACAGGGGCTCTGCATTCTTCCTGTATAGATATGGGCCCTTTAGGGGGTGAGAGAGGGGTAAAGTTAGCACTGACCCTATCTGCCAGGATGTTGGCAATATCAGCTGGTTCTGTAATTTTTGTGCCATTGTGCTGTAACTCAGAGCAGATCTGGGTGTTGCCATTGAGATTCTTGACACAGCTATAGAATGCGTTGTGGTTGTCCTGAGAATCAGTGGCAATCTTGTTTTCATAGCTACCTTTGGAGGATCTTATAAAGGATCTCAGCTTCTTGCTGAGGCTGACCAGGGAACTCTTCCACCCATGGGATTTTACTCTCTTTTGCAACAATTTCTTCCTTCTGTTGTAGAGTTTGTTTATGGCAGGGGACCACCAGATTGGCTTCCATTTTTTGGAGGACAGCATCTTGGTTCTGTTTGGGATAGCCCGATCCATGCACTTGTGTAAGTGCTTATAGAGTGCATCTGTGTTGGATTCAGCAGTCATAACTGTATTGTCCATCTGCATGGGTGTCATGAAGTTCACCACTTCTGTCTTAAGAAGCATGAAGTGCTAAGGTGGGGAGCCAGTTCATTCTGAAGTTCATGTAAAACGCAGCCTGGGATGTTGTCTGGTCCCATGGATGCTGTGTTTTTGGCTTTAGAGAGTGCTGCTTTTACCTGTGAAGTTGTGATTACAGGGACTCTGCATTCTTCCTGTATAGATATGGGCCCTTTAGGGGGTGAGAGGGGGGTAAAGTTAGCACTGAACCTATCTGCCAGGATGTTGGCAATATCAGCTGGTTCTATAATTTTTGTGCCATTGTGCTGTAACTCAGAGCAGATCTGGGTGTTGCCATTGAGATTCTTGACATAGCTATAGAATGCATTGTGGTTGTCTTTAGAATCAGTGGCAATCTTGTTTTCATAGCTAGCTTTGGAGGATCTTATAAAGGATCTCAGCTTCTTGCTGAGGCTGACCAGGGAACTCTTCCACTCATGGGATTTTACTCTCTTTTGCAACAATTTCTTCCTTCTGTTGTAGAGTTTGTTTATGGCAGGGGATCACCAGATTGGCTTCCTTTTTTTGGAGGATAGCATCTTGGTTCTGTTTGGGATAGCACGATCCATGCACTTGTGTAAGTGCTTATAGAGTGCATCTGTGTAGGATTCAGCAGTCATAACTGTATTGTCCATCTGCATGGGTGTCATGAAGTTTACCACTTCTGTCTTAAGAAGCATGAAGTTGGCTTTGGAGAAATTTTTTACCATGGTTTCCTTAATGGGGGTGGGATGTGGATATCTAGGGTGATTAGCTTATGGTCGGATCTGACCGACGAGGAGTTGACTTCAGGTGTGGAACACCGGTCACTCATGTTGGTAATGACTAGGTCTAGGATATTGTTGCCGCTGGTGGGGGTGTGAATAAGATGATCCAGGGCATTTGAATTTATGAATTCCAGAAAGTGCTGAGCGAAGGAGTTGGTACATGAGTAGTTTTTCCATTTAATGGTGGGGTAGTTGAAATTGCCCTATATTAGGGTGTTTGGTTGAACCCTAATATTTTCCAGTATATCAAGAAAAGAGGAGTGGGAATTTTGGGGCATGGTGGGGGATCTGTAGCAAGCTACAATTTGGATTGCAGTTTTGCCCAGAGTTAGTTGCACTTGGATAACCTCGGCTGCATTATGCTGAGCAACTAGCCTGGAGGTGTGGATATCCTTAATGAATATGGACACACCTCAGCCTTTGGAGTTCCGGTCCAGGTTAGATGGCCGAAAAGTGTGGTATGAGTTATAGCCTGGTAATGCAGGGTACTCTCTGGAGCCTTGAACCAGGTCTCAGTAACTACACAGGCATAAATGTTCTCCATTTTAAGGAGTGCCTCGAGTGAATGCATTTTTGGATTTAGACTTCTAGCATTGAGTAGCATTACCGTCAGTTTTTGCTTGCCTGTTCCTGTTATGGTGATGAATTTGTCATTTGAACCTTGCCTAAAAAAAGGCACTATAGGGGCGGCAAGAGCCTTTGCCAGTATCCGGAATCCCAGGGGTGACAGATGCAGGCCATCTCTGGCAAAGCATCATGGTCTGTCGACCATGTCATCCCAGGCAGACAGATACTGGATCCCCTTAGAATGACATCAGAAGCTTAGCCAATTGTTGAAGTCAATAATTTTGTTGTGAGCTATGTCTACATGGCACAGGTTTCCTTTATACAACTGACCTAAAAAAGTAGGAGGCTTCCCTTACTATAATGGACTTTTATTTCTTTGCTGATTTATTTTTTTCACTGTTTAGCCATTTATGCCTGCATGGCACATGTTTCTTTTGTAGAACGGTTCTACAAGCAGTCACCTGGTTTAAAGAAGAACCACACCCAAACCCTGCAAAAAAATAAACATAATTTTCAGCAAATCATGAACTTTTCTGCATTGCTAATGCCTCTGCATCAAAGTAAATGGTTACTATTATTTTTTAATTTGTTATACCCCAAAATGATCTGAAGGAGGCTGCCATGGTTAGCATTATTTTGTTTTACAGTCAATGCTTTTGTCTTCCTGATGTCATGTTAGAAGGATGGAAAGAAATCCCCATAATGACGGGATGGATCATTTACTGTGGTTTTCTCTCTCATTAGTTTACAACAGCACTGTGACTGTCTAGTTTTCACTGTCGGCATCCATCTGCATTTTAATTACTTTGCTTCCTTTGGTTTTCATTAGTAGCCATCTCTGTTACACCATTAGTAGCCATCTCTGTTACACCATTTTAAGGAATGTTTGAATGACCGGCTTTTAAATGTAGCTGAATTCATTGTTCTTATCAAAGTAACAACTGCAGTTCAGTGTCCAAGTGAGAGAAATCTGACCCCTGTGATTAATAGGTGTTACTTGGGCTGAGATAGTTTATGTTGCATTCATAGTTTTAAATATTGTAGGTATAATTAAAGTCTTTGATGTTAAATATTCTTTCCCCAACTCCAGAAGAAACATGCACTTTTATGGAAATTACACTGGAAAAAAATGCAAAATCATATCCCGACAGAAAGTAAGAAGAGTTAGATTAACGTATTTGCTTTCTTTCTTTGTGGCACTGAGTTTTATTACAGGGAAAGACATTTGCATCTGAAAACTAAGTTTGAAAGCCCTACCTTTGTTCAGACTCCAGGCTACACCATTTACCTGAGGTGTGATGCTGGTAATCTGTAACTGATAAGGCACATGTAAATGTCATTGTTTTCCTAATGGCTCTTTGGTGGGAAAAATTACCCAAGTTAATAACGTGCCACTGTTAGCAGCTGTTGTGATGTAACAAATAAGACAGATGCAGGAAAGAAAGGCAAACATAATTATTAAATTATGTTTTGTCTATATGTGAAGTGTTTTGTCTTGGATTACAGGGAAGGAAAACATCTTTTGGAAAGAAAAAAAAAACTTGACTTTGGGGTGGAGTTCTCCTTTAATGATTTGTTCAGAGTCATTTAGTATGCCAAAGAAGATGGAGAGATTCAAACTCAGGAGTGCAAGATGAAGTTCATTCGAAAATCATAACCTCACTCATCTATGCCGGCTGTGTTTCTCAATGTCAGAGAAGACAGACTCATATAGCTCTGTTTCAAGAAAACTCCACAGTTCCCTAATGACATTAAAACTCGTGGTCAGCTGGAAGAATGCTTAGATTGTGTGATCTCAGGGTTTTATGGGTGGTCTGCTGACATTCAGTAATTCATATAATTTAATGCATGTTTTGTGCATGGGGCTTACTCATTGTGATCAGAACATAATGGCACATTTGTGGGAGATAAATTCAATCTAAGAATAAGGCTTACTGACTGCAGTGTGTTACGTAGGGCTGGTAGACGTCTGATCATGATCCAAAATTGCTACTGTGAATTATGTAAATTGTAAAAATAGGGACATAACAATTAAAATGTAAACTTTTAATAGAAACTGAATTACATCTCTAGGGAAATTTAATTTTTTTTGTTAATATTCACTTTTCAAAGTATAATAGTTGGAAGGAGTTCAATGTATAAGTGAATGATGAGAAATGCAGAACTAGATATAATTGCACATTGAATGTGTCATGTGACTAAGGTTTTGCTTCTGTACAAACACTACAATAAGAAAACAAAGAAAAAATGCTAGTCTGAAAAGCATCATTTTTAATTAACTTGGATCTGCTAGAAAAAGGCTCCACCTTTTGTTTTTTTTAAACAAGTCCAAATATCTAAAAAGATAAGTTGAACATTGCATTTGATACAGGAATTCCTTATATTGTATGATGTTACTTTGAAGAAGAGCCTTCAAGCAGGTACCATGCATAGAATTTCATGGCCAAAACATAGGATACTCTACAGTATTATATGGTGAAGTGAAAAAAAAACAGTTAAGTAATTAGCAAGCAGGCAGGCAGATGTTACTATGAAAACAAAGAAAGCAAATTGTGTCAGAAGTAAGTAAAAAGCAAATTAACATTTACAAAAGAACAAGTGTTAAAAGAGATCTTTGGTATATTATTAAAAAAAGAAAAGCAAGAATACTACTGAAGTATGTTGAGTGAATGGATACAAATACTGGTATAAATAAAAATTGGCAAACGTGTCAAGAGTAAATGTGGTGTTCTCTGATAAATGAAAGCAAACTGTATGCGCATATTGAAAGCATACCCAAAAGACAGCAGAACATCAGTGTTTAACATTCCTGTGCTGTTGCCCCCTCCCAACAAACACACACACACACACACACACACACACACACACACATGCTGATTGCTCATCCTCAGTGAATGAATAAAGGGAGAAGGGGTTTGTGGTGCCCTGACAGAAGGGAAAGTTGCATTTGGCCCCATGAGATTTGAGTTTCAGATCACTGATACAAAGTCACAGGAATATTTAGGTGTGTGTAATTTTTTCTACTACAAATTGTACATCATAGCTCTGTTTACAAACTGGCATAGGTTCATAGGTAGGTACTAGGCTATTGGCCCTAGGGCCTATATAAGGCTAGCCAAAAAGGTACCCTGGCTTTCACCACCCAAGACAATTATTTTCCTGTGCCACTGTCGAGCAGAGGCACAGAAGTGATCCCCGGGGTGAATTTCCTATTTCCCATCCAATTATCAAGATTTTTCTTGAAGAGTGCTAATGAGGAGCTTTGCTTGATATAGATAGGTAGTTTGTTCCAGAGTATGGGGAGTCTCTGGGACAGGAATCTATCCCTCCAGCATGTTCTGTTTTTTGTGGTGACCAGGTTTAGGTCCCTAGAGCATGTAGCTCAGAGGGATTGGGATTTCTTTAAGAGGAGCATGTCCAACAGCTCTGGGTTTGACATAGCTTTGTATGTTAGAAAGTAATTGCCTCTGAGTAGGCGATATGCGACAGAGTAAAGCTGGAGTTTTTTGAGTCGGTCTACGTAGGGCATCTGTTTGAGGCCAGTAATCATCTTTGTGAAGTATTTCTGTGGCCTTTCCAGTTGTTGTAGATGTCTTGTGAGGTACATACTAAAAGGGGTGTTGTACTCTATAATGGGTCTAATGAGTGATGAGTAGAGGGGAACAATGACCTCTTTTTTCCTGGATGAGAAACCTTTTGTGATGAGGTGTGCCACGTAGAAGGATTTCCTGACTACTGTGGCAATGTGATTACCAAAGGAGAGATTACTGTCCACCTGTGTCCCAAGGCCTCTTATCACACTTTCGGTGTTAAGTAGACTACCACCTATGTGGTAGTTCATGGGTACAGAGTTTTTACCAAATGGGATGACAATGCACTTTTTAGCATTGAGCTTGAGGCCATGGCTTTGACACCAAGCATCTGTCGCAGTGAGACCCTTTTGTAGGATGTTCACATCATTAGGAGTTTCAGTCATGGCTCCTAGTTTGCAGTCATCTGCAAACTTTATTAGCCAAAGACCTTCTGTGTTAGCCTGTTCTTCAGAAAAGTAGATACCAAACAGGATAGGACCCAGGACTGGACCCTGTGGTACTCCACTTGTCACTGGTCTGAAGTTGGATTTGGAGTCTGCTACTTTCACAGTGTGGGTTCTGTCAGTGAGCCAGTTGGCAACCCATCTTGTGACATAGGGATTTATACCTAGTTTAGTGAGTTTATCTATAATTCCAGAGTGGGGGATGATGTCAGATTCCTTGGCGAGATCTAGACAGGCTGTGTGAACCACCTTACCCTCATCTACGGCTTTGGTGAGTGCTTTAAAGAAGACAAACAGAGTAAGGAGACATAATCTGCCTTTTACAAACCCGAACTGGGTGGGGTCCAGAGTTTGGAGATTACCAATGTCTTTGTTTATAAGTTCCATGGTGATACGTTCTATGGCCTTGCAGACCAGGCTCGTTAGGCTAATGGGGCGGTAGTTTACAGGGTCTGTGCTGGGTTCCCCTTTGTGGAGTGGGATAACCATCACTGTGCGCCATTCAGTGGGCACAAAGCCTGAGGTGAGGCTATGATTGAACATGGTGCTTAGGTGGGGTGCCAGTTCATTCTGTAGTTCATGTAGAATGCAGCCAGGGATGTTGTCAGGTCCCATGGATGCTGTGTTCTTGGCTTTGGAGAGTGTGTTTTTTACCTGTGCAGCCATGATTACAGGAACCTTGCATTCGTCTAGAGATGGGCTCTTTATGGGGTGGGGGGGTAAAGTTAGCACTGAACCTATCTGCCAGGATGTTGGCAATATCATTTGGTTCTGTATATTTAGTGCCATTGTGCTGTAAGTCAGAGCAGATCTGAGTGATGCCATTGAGATTCTTGACATAGCTATAGAATGCTTTGTGGTTGTCTTTAGAATCAGTGGCGATTTTGTTTTCATAACTAGCTTTGGAGGATTTTATGAGGGATCTCAGCTTCTTACTGAGACTGACCAGGGAGTTCTTCCAGTCATGGGATTTTACTCTTTTTTGCAACAGTTTCTTTCTTCTGAACCTCCAGATAGCCTTCCTTTTTTTTGGAGGCCTGCATCTTGGTTCTGTTAGGGATAGCACAATCAATGCACTCATGTAAGTGCTTATAAAGGGCATTTTTGTAGGATTCAGCAGTCGTACTTCTAATTGTCCATCTGCATGGGTGTTGTGAAGTTTGCCACTTCTGTCTTAAGAAGCATGAAGTTGGCTTTGGAGAAATTTTTTACGGTGGTTTCCCTAGTGGGGGGTGGGGGAGGGATGTGGATGTCTAGGCTGATTAGCTTGTGATCGGATCTGACCAACGAGGAATTGACCTCTGGTGTGGAACGCCGGTTGCCCATGTTGGTAATGACCAGGTCTAGGATATTGCTGCCCCTGGTGGGGGTGTGGATATGTTGATCCAAGGCGTTGGAATTTATGAATTCCAGAAAACGTTGAGCAAAAGAGTTGGTGCATGAGTAGTTTTCCTAGTTAATGGTGGGGTAGTTGAAATCACCCATTGTTAGGCTGTTGGGTTGTACCCTAATATTTTCCAGTGTATCAAGAAATGAGGAGTGGGAATCCTGGGGCATGGTGGGGGATCTGTAGCAAATCACAATTTGGATTGCAGTCTTGCCCAGAGTTAGTTGCATTTGGATAATCTCGGATGCATTATGCTGAGCAACTAGCCTGGAGGTGTGGATATCCTTAATGAATATGGACACGCCTCCACCTTTAGTGTTTCAGTTCAGGTTAAGTGGCCGAAAGGTGTGGTATGAATTATAGCCTGGTAATGCAGGGGTGCTCTCTGGAGCCTTGACCTAGGTCTCTGTCACTACACAGATGTCGATGTCCTCCATTTTAAGGAGTGCCTCGAGTGAATGCATTTTGAGGTTTAGACTTCTAGCATTGAGTAGCATTACCCTCAGATTTTGCTTGCTTATACCTGTTACAGTGGTGAATTTGTCATTTGAACCTTGCCTAAAAAAGGCACTATAGGGGTGGCAAGAGCCTTTGCCAGTATCTGGAATCCAAAGGGTGACAGGTGCAGGCCATCTCTGGCAAAGCATCGTAGTCTGTAGATCCATGTCATCCCAGGCAGACAGATACTGGATCCCCTTAGAATGACACCAGAAGCTTAGCCAATTGTTGAAGTCAATCATTTTGTCCTTGTACTGTGGTATAATTCTGGGTGATGTCTGGATGCTACTCAGAGCTAGGGTCATACCTGCCTGGGCTACAAGATCAGATACCTCCTCCATGTCTCTTTTCATGTAGTCCAGGGTGGTACATCTCAGGTCATTCACACCAACATGGACAATGACAGAGTCATATTTGTACTTGTTGTGGAGTGACCTGAGTGTGTGCGTTATATGGTGGATCCTGGCACCCGACAAGCAGCTGACAGTAACTTTCTCCTTGTTTAGCCTGGTGAGTGAAACATCAGTGTGCCTGACTATAGAGTCACCTATGACTAGAGTGTTGGGTACATTTTTATGCCTTATGGGCTGTGGTTGAGTGGCACACTGAGTTTGTGGGCTATGTGTCATTTGGGTTGTGTTGGGGGTGGAGGTTGCATGCGTTTCTGATTTGGAGGTCTCTGTTACTTGAGCAAATTTTTATTGTGAGCCACCACGAATATAGGTGTGTGTTTTGTGTTACTATGTGTGTGTTTTGGTGGTGTAGGTTTTGAGGGACTATGTGATGAGTGTGGTGTGGTGCAAGTGTTTACCTTCTCCTCTTGACTGTCTAGTCCAGTCTTGGGTGAAGAGAGCTTTGCTTCCAGTTTGGCTATATAAATGCATCTCTCACAGGTTGTAGTGTTGGGTGGTAGGAGGATAGGGTTGTCTGTGTACATGAGGCAATTGCTGCATTGCCCCAAGATGCCCAGATTAATCAGGTAGACAGGAGAAAACACCGGGAGCTGACCCCTAGACATGCCTGGATAGGTGCTTATTTATTAAGTACTAAAAACTGTTTTCCTCTAGACAAGTGAGGAAAGTTGAGTGCTGTAGTAATTTATAGCTTATTTAGTGCTTACGAGTTCTGAACACGTGCTGAGCTCAAAGAAACAGATTTGAGTGCTAAAACTAAAAAAACTGGCTAGTTCTAAGGGAAAATTTGAAGAGCAGACTTTATGGCGCCAGGAATAGTTTAACCCTAGCTAAGCAGCGATGCATAAAGTGTATTTTTATATATATATATAACAGTAGCAAATGAGAAAACTGATTTAAACAAATTAACCATTAAAAAGCTAAAAACTGAGCCCCGTTCCAGCAGTCTTCGATCAGACAAGTTCTAACTGCACACTCCTGCCTCTAGGGTGCAGGGGAACCTTCTTCAAAAAAAGATGGTCTGGATTAGTGCTCAAGTTATACAAACAAACTATATTCAGCAGGTCTGAATTTAAACTGAATCAGGTTTAACAAACAGCTCCCTTTTGGCATGAACCCATGCTGGTTGCTGTCCTGTATAAATATTACAGGCCCTCCCCTTAGGATTGTTTCCATGACATTCTGCTCCACTGTTGTCAGACTAACAAGCTATTTAGTTAAGCAACATTTTCTGGCCCTCCCCTCATACAAGGGTATCACATTTATTGTCTTCCAGTTCTCTGAACGTCTGCATTAACCAGTGGTCTGGTGAATACTCTATCAGTGGGTCTGTCAATATACTGCCCGGATATCTAAGGATTCTAAGAGGCAGCCCACTTTGTACTTGTGCTTTACCAGCCCTAACAAGTGCCAGTTCCTTCTGAACCACGGCTTCATTTATCCCTGTGTTTGCACACTGTTCTCCCCATTTTGCCCTATCTCCTGCCCAGCATGGTATCTTTTCCTTTGTGAAGAATTCAGCAAAACATTCCTTCATTTCCTATGCTTTCTTTCCAAGTCTTTTGTGATGTTATCTCCAACCTGTCTAGGCTTAGCCAGTCCAGTTCAGTCCCTCCCTTTCCTCTTTCTGTTATATACCTGCAAAAGCCTTTGCTTCCTTTCATGACTTGTTTGGCTAACTGCCTTTCAGATTTAACTAGACTACTTGTTGTTTCCACACCAACTTCATTCCATCTTGTAGGCCAAATGTTTAACCCCCATTGCTAGTCTCATAGTCCTATGTAACGATTTTGAATTTTTTATTCTTTTGTCTCTTCCTCACACCCATACCCTTAGCCTTGAGTACTTAATCCCAGACCCATTCCCAGACTTTGTTCACTCCCTCAGTTTGGCCCCATATTCCTAACCCACCCTTGACCATCTTGTCCAAGAAAGAATATTTTACTGTTATAAAATCCTATGCAGTCATTTGTCTTTTCATTTTTTACACTTCCGCACTACTCTAAACCTCACGGTAGCAGGATCACTGTTGGTTAATGCTGAAGTAAACTAGACATCCCAGATACTGGTCTGTATTGGTTAGGGCCATATTCAGATTCTGCCCTTTCTGATACAGTCTTGCACCAGACGTCTGAACCCCTGTTGGACCAGGACCTCATGTAACTCACACTCCTTCTTTATACCCTGGAGTTTGCAGTTTCCATACCTTCTCTTAGTAGATTGCGATGCCGATGAGTATTAACCCCTCCTTTTCATCCTACTCATTTGTTCTATTTTCCTGTCTATCATTTTCCTTTTTTGTTGTGTCTAGTGGATGACACCACAGACACGGTAATTCTGGAGCTATCCTCCCATCTTAACTGCCAGGCCACTTAACCCAAATTATTACCCTGGATGTGCCCTTGCACTATTCCTGGACTGGTATTTTTCCCTTTGTCTTTCTCTGTCTCTCTGATCTCCCATATGATGATCTGATAGTCTTACATCATTTCTCTTCTTCCATTCCTGAACAACCTCTGCCCTGGCTCCTCCTTGTCCCAGCCCTTATAGTCATTGGTTCATGGTTCTGTGGTACCACCAATGTCCACGTTCCCTTCTTACATTATGTATTGCAACTCCATCATCTTCCTTACCAGATACCTTGCACACTAGCACTTTAGAATAAGACTAACTAGTGAATGCTTTAAGTGGCCCATACTTATTTCTCTGCTGTATTTTGTATCTCCTTTTAGCTTGTGTCACAACTGTGTAAACACCCAAACTTTCCAAAATAGAACTACACACAGCTGCCCTTGCCTTCTAGCCTAAGATGGAACCTATCCCCATGCACAGAGCTGGCCACTTTGCCAGGTCTCCTCATCGCCAGTCATTATACTCCCCAGTGCTGGCTGCTAGTACAGGTAAAACTCTGAGAATGATAGCTCAGTTGGCATAAAAAGATAAAGCTAGTCCCTGATTCAAGACCAAGGAACCTGAGTTCATTTAGTGCCTTGGACAATTGCAGGAGCTGTTGTGTGAAGGGTGGTGTGCCTATCCTTGGCACGGGACAGACAGGGAATATCCGATGCCACAATCCTGGAGTGTAGAAGTTGCAACACAAGGGATAGCCATGGGTGGAAATTCAGCCACCAAGTCATGAATGAAGAATCCCTCAAAGGTGTATGCCAGTATGCAACCAAAATGAGAGTAATATAGTATTAAAAGAGAAGCGCTTTTGATGATCTATTTACTTGGCTCTGCAGGCTCTGTGGCAGAATGCAAACCCTGATTACCTGATTATCTGAGTCACCAAAAAAGTTGTGCCGGCATGGAGAAACTTGATGGTCCTTCAGCCTCACATAAACTTGATGGCTCTGCTCAGAAAATCAGTAGGCGAAGATTCTGCTTTCTTCAACAATTCTTCCTTCTTTTGAATATATTTTTTAATTTTTTCTAAAGTTCCAGGTGATTAATGGGAAATATTTTATTGAAATTCTTTGCAGGAAACTCAAGAAACTCTTTTGTTAAAAACATAATTTAATGTTTTCTGTCTCATAGCTTTAATGGCCTATTTAATTTTAGCATTGTACTCACAAGAC
>NC_056751.1:160740791-160785791 GCF_019279795.1 Protopterus annectens | reverse complement strand
ACCTTCAGTGGACTAGTAGCATTGTATATATAGGTTCATGGGTTCATAGGTTCATAGGACAATACAAGGCTATTGACCCAGAGGTCCTTATAAGCCTAGCCAAGAACTTCATCCATGTTCCCACAAAGTCAGCACTTGTTTTCCCTGTCCAGCAGGGTCACAGGTGGGATCCCAGGGGTATATTTTCTGTTCCCCATCCAGTCGTCCAGTTTCCTCTTAAAGAGGGCTAGATAGGTACTCTGCTTGACATGGAGAGGAAGTTTATTCCACATATGGGGGAGTCATTGGGACACAAATCTATCCCAGCAACAGGTTCTAGTAATGTAACAGACCAGGTTATTTATTTTATTTATTTATCATTTGCTAACTGGAAAAGTCCGACTTGGAACAAAGTCAATTTTCAGCGTAGGCCCTAGGGAGAAATGCTCCAGATGCATGTCTTTGTAATATGGGAGGAAACCACAGCACCCGGAGGAAACCCACATGGATGCAGAGAGGACATACAGACTCCACACAGAAGGCACCCCAGCTGAGAATCAAACCGGAGAACCTCTTGCTGTGAAATGACAATGCTACCGCTGCACCACTGCGCCGTGCATGCAGGTTGCATGAGTGGAGTTTGACTTACGGATATGCAGCAACTCCATCAAGGCTGAGTCTGAGATGGCCTTGTATGCCAGGCACAAGTCACCTCTGAGCAGTCTGTTTGAGACTGAGTAGATGGACAGGGTTTTTAGCCTATGTGTATAGGATAGGTGTTTGAGACCCTGGATTTTCCTGGTCAGGAACCTCTGTGGTCTCTCCAAGTGATGCATGTGCTTGGCAAGGTACATGCCAAAGGGGGCATTGTACTCGATAATGGGTCTGATAAGGGAGGAGTACAGGGATGTTATGACCTCCTTGTGCCTGGATGAAATACCCTTACTTATGAGGTGGGCCATGTAGAAAGCCTTTTGTACAACTGAGGCAACATGGTGGTCAAAAATCAGGTTGCTATCAACCTAGGTGCGCAAGTCCCTCGCGACTGACTGCATGCTTAGTACATTGTTATTAATGTGATAATTAGTGGAGACACCATTTTCCCCGAAGAGGATAATGATGCATTTTTTGGCATTCAGTTCGAGGCCATGCTTCTGGCACCAGTCATTAATTTGGTTAAGGCCCTTTTGAAGGATGTTCACATCACTAGAGGAATTTATGACAGTGCCCAGCTTGCAGTCATCTGCAAACTTGGTCAGCCACAGGTCATTGGTTTTGGCTTGCACCTTAGAAAAGTATATCTCAAACAGTAGAGTCCCCAAGACCGATCCTTGGGATATGCCGCTTGTTACGAGTCTGTTACTAGAGGTGGCTTCCCCTATTTTGACTGAGTGGGTTCTAGCAGTGAGCCAGTTAGCTACCCATCTGGTAGCATATGGATTGATGCCTAGCTGGGAGAGTTTATCTATTATGCCCGAGTGAGGAATAGTGTTGAAGGCTTTGGCTAGGTCAAGGTAGGCAGTGTGCACTGTCTTGCCCTCATCCATAGCTTTGGTGACTGTTTTGAAGAAGGCGACCAAGTTTAACAGGCATGATCTCCCTTTGACAAAACCAAACTGTGTGGGATCAAGTGTTTGGAGGTTGCCAATGTCCTTGTTTATAAGGTCCATGATAACGTGTTCCATGGTCTTGCAGATCAGATTAGTTAGGCTGATGGGCCTATAATTGCCTGGGTTGGTGGACGCTCCACCTTTGTGTAGAGGGATGATGGTGGCTGTCTGCCATTCTGCTGGGGTGAAGCCTGTGCACAGGCTTTGGTTGAATAGGGTGCCTTGTGGTGCTGAGAGCTTTTGCCTGAGTTCATTTAGGACACAACCAGGGATGTTGTCGGGTCCCATGGAGGCTGTATTTTTTACCTTTGAGAGGGCAACAATAACCTGCTCCATGGTGATGAGGGGAGGGGATAGATGCTGGGTATGCCCTGGTTTACTGACGGGGGGGGACAGGGAGATGAAGTTTTCACTGAACTTGTCTGCCAGCAGGTTGGCTATATCTATGGCATTTGTTTATGCGGTATTCTTGACCACCAATTCAGAGTGGATTTGGGAGTTACCTTTGAGATTGCAGACGTATGCGAAGAAGGTGCAAAGAAGGCCTTGTGATTGTCCTTAGTGGATGTGGCCAATTTGGATTCAAAGTTAGCCTTAGAGGATTTCACCAGTGACCTTATTTTCTTGTTCAGACAAAGGAGAGATTGCTTCCAACTTAGCACCTGCTCCTTCTTGGTCCTGGACATCATTTTTTTTCCTTTTATTATAGAGTCTTTTTATTGCTACTGTCCGCCAGACAGGTTTACTCTTCCTTGAGGAAGAAGATTTGGTCCTGTCAGGTATCGATGAGTCCATGCAGCTATACAGTTGCTCATACAGTTTTTTGGTGTAGGCTTGGACATTAGTGATTGATTCAACTGAAGAGTTGGCTGTGAAGCTGCTTATACCTACTCTCAGGAGGTTGTAGTCAGCTTTGGAAACTTTTTTTGTTCGACTCTGGCAAGGGGGGGGGGGGTCAGGGGAGATGGTGACTTTCAAAGTGATTGCTTTATGGTCGGATCTTAACAAGGAGGATGTAACTGTAGGGGTGCTACAGTGGCTACTCATGTTGGTTAGTACTAGGTTGAGGATATTTTCATCTCTTGTTGGGGTGTCGACCAGCTGATCCAATGCATTGGCAGTGATGAAGGCGAAGAATCTCTGGGCATTCATGTTTGAACTAGAATAGGTCTTCCACTTTATGGTTGGGTAGTTAAAGTCACCCACAATCAGGGTAGAGGGTTCAATCTTGATGGATAGTAAGTCAGATAGGTGGAGTGGGCCTCCTGAGTCATGGTTGGGGGTTTGTAGCTTGCTATGATTTGAATAGGTGTTTTGTCAATAGTTAACTGCACCTGGAGGGTCTCCTGTGCATCATACTGTTTGACCAGCCTGGATGTGTGTATGTCTTTGATAAATATTTAAACTCCACCTCCTTTGGCTTTGTAGCTCTCTGTTTGGGGTCTGAAAGTATGGTAGGACAAGTAACCTGCTAAGGCTGGGATGCTCTCTGCAGCTTTGAACCAGGTTTCACTGACTGCACAAATGTCAGCATCTTCCAGGGTGAAGAATGCTTGCAGTGAGTGCAGTTTCATGTTAAGATCACTAGTGTTTAGCAGCATGACCTTTAAATTTCGTTTAAAAGAATTTTTCACTTTGGTAATTTTGTCCTCGTGACTTTGCCTAAAAAAGGCACTATGGGGAGATAAGAGCCTTTGCCAGAAGCCTGAAGCCCAGGGGAGACAGATGAAGGCCATCTGTGGCAAAGCTTCATTGTCTGTCAGTCATGTCCTCCCAGGCTGTCAGGTACTGTATCCCCTAAAAATGACACCAGAAACTAAGCCAATTGTTAAAGTCAATCATTTTCTGTTTGTACTGTGGCATCATTCTGGGTGATGGTAGAATGCTGCTTAAGGCTAGGGACATACCTACCTGGGACACTTATTCAGTGAGCTCAATCACATCTCTCTCTTCATATAGTTCAGGGAGGTACATCTCAAGTCATTCACACCAACATGGACTATGACAGAGTCATAACAGTACCGGTTGTTGAGAGACTTCAGTACGTGAGTGATATGGCGGATTCTAGCATCTGACAAGCAACTTACATGGGTTTCCCCTTGTCTTACCTGGTGAGGGGCACATCTGTGTGTCTCACGATAGAATCTCCATGACTGGGCCTTAGATGCTGTGAGACAGTTATGTGTACTATGTGTGGTGCTTGGTGCGGTGGGTTGTGATGTGCATGTGTGCATTTGCCTCGGAGGTCTCTTTTGTTTAGGTAAGTTTTTGTTGAGAACCTCCACATATGTAGGAATGTGTTGTACAGGTATGGGTGGTGTTAGAGTTGTGGTACTTATGGTGTTTGTGCAGACAACCTTCTCAGTGCCAGATGTACTGGCTTGTGATTGAGACAGCAAGGATTCTAGGTTGTTATTGTAATTGCATCTCTCACATATTGTGTACCTAGATGTTAGAAGAAGAAGAGGGTTGTCCGTGTACATGAGCCAGTTGCTACACTGTCTCAGGATTCCCATATCAAAAACACTAGCAGGAGAAACTACGGGAAATGGACTGTCCATGATTGTCATAATCTGTGGAAGAGAGGTAAAGGATGGTAGAGTAAGTACAATCAGAACAGAATACCTATAGGTGTCAGTAGGGCTGGATAAAATCACAGTAGCTGCAAGTCAGTTACACATGAGTGCTGGAAAGTGAAAAATGCAACTGAGATACCTTGCAATGGATTAAAAAAGTGCAGCGGCAGTCCGCAACGAGCAAACAAGCACAACACCCTGCAAACATAGGGTATAAATACCAGAAAAGATGGAAGAATCTAGAAGCTCGAATTACTAACCAATCACTCATGCTAGAGAAGGTCAGGAAACCCTGTTACTCTCACTTACAGTGAAGACAAGACACTACCAGCAGAAGATGGCTGCCTGAAAGACATAAAACCCAACAAGCAAAACAACCAGGTCTGGATAACAGCAGGTCTCTATCCAGACTATGCTACCTGAGAAGAACACAGAAACCTCACAAAAAATGCACAGATAGAGCACTCACAAACAGAAAATACAACTCAGCATGCAAAAGTAGTTTACAGTTAAGTAATTTAATAAAACTGCAATTACAGTAATGAAATACTATCTAGCAATGAAACTACAGTTAAAACAGTAGAAAACAGTACAAAAATGTAGTGAAACTGTAAAAAAAAGCTTTATAACTGTGCAAAATGTAATAGATTAGCTGTATATTTTCTGTGCTCAGAGCTATCCAGACCTTGCATTGGTAGAGGGAAGTCCTACTGCCTACCAGTGGGACTGGTGAGCATTGTACTGCCTATCTAATGCTAGAGGAGTGGTTTCCAGCTCTGAAATTGTAATTTTATTAGCCTTTTGGGCTGATTTCTATCCCTTTCAGCTTTCTGGCTTAAAAACGCGTGTGTTTGCACATTTTTCACATCGTGCAGCACTGTGAGGCTACAGTTAAACTATTCCAGATGCCAGAAAGTCTGCTCTTCAAATTTTCCCTTAAAACTAGCTGGTTTCTCAGTAGTAGCACTAAAATCTGAACCCCTGTGACTAGCACTTGCTCTAGAACATACTGGAAAGTACTAGGAAGCCTGAAACAGGTACAAGCACTCATCTCTCCTTGTCAATAAGGAGAAATTAATCATAGGCACTAAACAGCCTATAATTGCAAAGTACCTTGCAAAGGTAAGGGAAAACAGCTCTTAAACTTTACAAAAAAGCACCTAAACAGGCATGTCCAAGGGTCAGCTTCCGGTGATTTCTCCTGTCTACCTGGTGAATCTGGGCATACTGGGGCAATGCTGCAACTGCCTCATGTACACAGACAATCCTCTCCTCCTACCACCCAACACTACAACCTGTGAGAGATGCACTTACATAGCCAAACTGGAAGCAAAGCTCTCTCCAGCCAAAATTGTGCTAGACAGTCAAGAGGAGAAGGTTAACACCTGCATTACACTTCAAGCAACTCATAGCCCTTCAAAACCCACACCATCAACACCCACACATAGCAACACTAAACCCACATATGCGGAGGCCCTTAACATTAACCTGCCCAAGCAACAAGGACCTCCGAGCAAAGCATAAACAAACACCAGTCACAACCAAAGTGACACATAGCTCACAACACCAGTGTGTCACCCAACAACAGCCCCTAAGGCAAGACAATGTACCCAACATTTTAGTCATAGGTGACTCTATAGTCAGGCACACTGATGTCCCACTCACCAGACTGAACAAGGAGAAAATTACAGTCAGCTGCCTGTCTGGTGCCAGGATCCGCCACATAACGCATGCACTCAAGTCACTCCACAACAAGTACAAATACGACTCTGTCATTGTCCATACTGGAGTGAATGACTTGAGATGTACCTCCCTGGACTACATGAAAAGAGATATAGAAGCGCTCTTGGATCATGTGACCCGGGCAGGTATGACCCTAGCCCTGAGTAGCATCCTGCCTTCAGCCAGAATGATACCACAGTATAAGGACAAAATGATTGACTTCAACAATTGGCTAAGCTTCTGGTGTCATTCAAAGGGGATCCAGTATTTGTCTGCCTGGGAAGACATGATCGACAAACCACGATGCTTTGCCAGAGATGGTCTGCACCTGTCACCCCTGGGATTCAGGTTACTGGCTAAAGCTCTTGCCACCCCTATAGTGCCTTTTTTAGGCAAGGTTCAAAGGATAAAACCACCACCATAACAGATAGAAGCAGGCAAAATCTGAAGGTAATGCTACTCAATGCTAGAAGTCTAAACCTCAAAATGCACTCTCTTGAGGCACTCCTAAAAATGGAGAACATCGATATCTGTGGAGTAACTGAGACCTGGTTCAAGGCTCCAGAGAGCACCCCTGCAATACCAGGCTACAATTCTTACCACACTTTTTGGCCACAAAACCAGGACCAAAACACTAAAGGTGGAGGAGTGTCCATATTCACCAAGGATATTCACACCTCCATGCTAGTTGCCCAACACAATGCATCTGAAATTCTCCAGGCGCAACTAACACTGGTAAGACTGCAATCCAAATTGTAGCTTGCTACAGATCCCCAACCATGCCCCAAGATTCTCACTACCCCTTTCTAAACATACTGGAAAATATTAACATACAACCAAACACCCTAATACTGGGTGATTTCAACTGCCCTGCCATTAATTTGGAAAACTACTCAGGTACCAACTCCTTTTCCCAACGGTTCTTGGAATTCATAAATTCCAATGCCCTGGATCAACTAATCCATTGTCCCACCGAGGGCTCCAATATCCTAAACCTGGTCATTACCAACATGGGAGATACATGTCCACAACAGTGGTCACCCCCTCATTGGTCAGGTCTGACCATAAGCAAATCACCCTTGACATCCACATCCCACCCCCCAGTAAGGAAACCTCCTTAAAAAACTTCTCCAAAGCCAACTTCAAGCTACTGAAGTCAGAAGTGACAAACTTCACAACACCATGCAGATGGGATCTGGAAGTTCGACTGCAGAATCCTACACTAAGGCACTGTACGAGCACATCCACTCATGCATGAATCGTGCCATCCCAAATAGAACCAAGATGCTCTTCTCCAAAAAAGGAAGCCGATCTGGTGGTCCCCTGCTATAAACAAACTATACAACAGAAGGAAGAAACTGTTGCAAAAAAAGAGGAAAATCCCAGGATGCAAAAAAACTCCCTTACCAGCTACAGTAAGATCCCTCATAAAATCCTGAAAAGCTAGTTACGAAAATAAAACTGCCAAAGATTCCAAAGACAACCACAAGGCATTCTATAGTTATGTCAAGAATCTAAATGGCAATGCTCAGATCTTCTCTGAGTTACAACAGAATGGCATTAAATATACTGATCCCAAGGATATTGCCAATATCCTGGCAGATCAATTTAGTGCCAACTTCACCCCCCTCTCACCCCCTAAAGGGCCCATCTCAATACCAAAAGATTGCCAAATTCCGATAATCACGGCCACATAGGTAGAAACCGCACTCTCCAAAGTTAAGAATACAGCATCCATAGGACCAGATGACATCCCAGGCTGTGTACTACATGAACTACAAAATTAACTGACACCTCACCTAAGTATCATGTTTAATCATAGCCTCACCTCAGGCTTCGTGCCCACTGAGTGGTGCACAGCTACAGTTATCCTGCTCCACAAGGGAGGATCCACCTTGGATCCTGGGAACTACCGTCCCATCAGTCTGACAAGCCTGATTTGCAAGGGCATGGAATGCATTATCATGGAACTTATAAACAAAGACATTGGCAACCTTCAAACACTGAACCCCACCCAGTTTGGGTTTGTGAAGGGTCGATCTTGTCTCCTGAATCAGATTGACTTCTTCAAATCAGTCTCCAGAGCTGTGGACGAGGGTAAGGCAGTCCATACAGCCTATCTGGACCTCGCCAAGGCCTTTGACACCATCCCCCACTCTGGAATCATAGATAAACTTACTAAGCTGGGCATAAATCCTTACATCACTCGATGGGTTGCTAACAGGCTTACTGACAGAACCCAGACAGTAAAAGTAGCCGAGTCCAAATCCAGCTCCAGACAAGTGACAAGTGGAGTACCTCAGGGATCAGTCCTGGGACCACTTTTGTTTGGCATCTACTTCTCTGAAGTACAGGCCAACACTAAGGGACTCTGGCTAACAAAGTTTGCAGATGACTGCAAACTGGGAGCCATTCTTGAATCCCCAAATTATGTGGATATTCTACAAAAGGGCCTTACAGAAGCAGATGCCTGGTGCCAGAGCCATGGGCTCAAGTTTAATGCCAAGAAATGTATAGTTATCCTCTTTGGAAAAAAACATGTACCCATGAATTACCGCATAGGTGGCAGGACACTAAACATCGAAAGTGTGATGAGAGACTTAGGGACACAGGTGGAGAGTGGTCTCACTTTCGATAACCACATTGCCACAACAGTCAGGAAATCCTTCTATGTGGCACACCTCATCACTAAGGGCTTTTCATCCAGAAAAAAGGAGGTGATTGTCTCACTGTACTCATCCCTCATTAGACCCATTATAGAGTATAATGCCCCATTTGGTATGTACCTCACAAGACATCTGCAATAGCTGGAAAGGCCACAGAAATACCGCATTAAAAGAATCACAGGCCTAAAGCAGATGTCATATACTGACCGTCTAAAAAAACTCCAGCTATACTATGTGGCATATCGTCTACTCAGAGGCGATCTCTGCTTAACATACAAGGCCATGTCAAACCCTGAGCTGTTGGACATGCTCCACTTAAAGAAATCTCAGTCCCTCAGAGCCACACACTCCAGGGATCTAAACCTTGTCATCACAATGAACAAAACTTGCTGGAGGGATTGGTTCTTGACCCAGAGACTCCCCATACTCTGAAATAGACTGCCCATACATATCAAGCAGAGGGCCTCATTGGCCCTCTTCAAAAGGAACCTTGATGATTGGATGGGGGATAGGAAATTCACCCCGGGGATCATGTCAGTCGCCCTGCTAGACAGGGGCCTGGAGAAGTAAATATTGTGGGAAGAAATATCCAGGGAATTGTAATGGCTAGGCTTGCATAGGCCCTAGGGCCGATAACCTAGTACCAACCTATGAACCTATAACACAACTATATGTGTTAAGAATAGCAATTCAATTAAATAAATGTAAGAAAAGAACGTATTCTGCTCTTGGAACCTCAGGGAATTTCTGCTTTGTCACAGTGATGAACCACCTCTCCTCAGCCTGATAAAAACAAACACAGCCCCTTGCAGACAAAGGGTTTAAATACCAAAAAAGATGGAAGAATCTATAAGCTCAAATTACTACCCAATCTTGCTAGCCCCTGCTCTTTCAACCAATTATTCATGCTAGAGAAGTTCAGGCAACCCTGTTACTCTCACTTACAGTGAAGACAAAGCACTACCAGCAGAAGATGGCTGCCAGAAAGTCAGGAAACCCAACAAGCAAAACAACCAGGTCTGAATAACAGCATGCCTCTATCCAGACTATGCTACCTGACTAGAACACAGAAACCTCACAAAAATGCAGATAAAGCGCTCGCAAACAGAAAATACAAAAAATACAACTCTCAGTATGAAAAATCAGTTTACAGTTAAGTAATTCAATACAAATGCAATTACAGTAATGAAGCACTATCTAGCAATGAAAATACAGTTAAAACTGTATAAAACAGTACAGAAATGCAGTGAAACAGTAAAAAGCTTTATGACACTGCAAAATGTAGTAGATTAGCTGTATAGCACAGCTATAAGTATTAAGAAGTGCAATTCAATGAAATAAATGTAAGAAAAAACTTATTCTGTTCTTGGAGCCTCAGGGAATTTCTACTTATACATACATAACTTTCAGTTGGCTAGCAGCATTGTATACATATATACATATATATATATATATATATACATATATATATATATATATATATATATACATATACACACACACACACACACACACACACATATATATATATATATATATATATATATACATATATACGCGCACATACACACACACACACACACACAATATATATATATATATATATATATATATATATATATATACCCTAGCTAAATTTTTATTTTTGTCCCTGTCACTCTGCACCTAACTCTTTCACTCCACTCTTCCTTTTCCTTTTATCCCCTACCCCTACTATCCTTTCCTCTTTGTACCCTAGCTACCCCTCCGTCCACCACTTTTTTCTACCCCTTGTACCTTTGTCTCTCACCCACTATTATAAATATTACACCTCTTTCTTCTCCTAAGACCCTATCCTAATACTAATTACATCTCTATAAAACCTTACTTACTTTCTTGCTCAACTCTTTTTTTCTTTCCCTGCTAATACTTTGCTACAAATTAGACCACTAACAATGCCACTTTCATTTTTTCTCACTAAAAAAACTTAAACTATGCAAACCCCAGGATTTAATAAAATCTGTGTTGGCACAGTGTAGACCCTACACGGACTGTTACCATGTCCATGTACACGGTTTCCCTTCGGCAGCGCACCATGCATATTAATGATGGCTCATTGCCAAGGGAGAGCCAAGGAACATGGGTATTGAATCAGTGTAGGGAGAGGTGTAGTGGTAACCATGTCCACAGATGGGTAGGAGACTCACCGGACTGTCCATCAGTGTTTATGCCCTGCTTGGCACTTCTTGGCTGGCTTGCACACTGCTAAGCTCCATTAAGACTCTGTTACTGCCTGTTTTCGCACATCTGAGCTCAGCTGCTCTGGTTTGCGTGGAGCTACATGACACAGCACTTTTTTAAATGTTCCCCAATGATGTGTAAGGGTGAGAAAACAATCTATATTAAGCCTGATAGGCAGGAATATAGCAGAATCCATTGGAGTTCTGTCTCTGAAGGATACTACGGCTGGTGTTGGTGAAGGTGAGTGCTTTCGGGCACATCGCTGGGGCATTCTGGAGTCCAGGGTCATGTTTGGACTCCTAGGGAAAAAACATGAAGATTGGCTGCTGCAGGAAGGTTTCCTTGGCTCAGATTGCAAGGTGGAGGCCTTGGACCGGCCGGTAAGGGAACTCACCAGTGTTACTGTGTTACTGGTATCCCCTGCACAGGTGAGCAGTGTCATCACCACCATGACGACCTGAAATGGAGAAAGAGGGATCTCTTGGACCTGGGTCCAAGTAGCTCGGGCAGGGAATACCCCACAAGTATGCAAGTAATTTTGCCTCTGTTTCACCAATATCTAATCTGAATGTCTGCAAAACTGGTACGCATAATGGTGTGCTTCCCTCCCAACAACTGCAGAGGAGAGGGCTTGCAATGTTGAGTCACACACCAGGTGCCTGGCCAGGTTGCACCATGAGTGTGGTGAGTACAGATGTATTATGCTAACTGTCAGTGAAATAAGCAAAAAAGGGTAAAGCATTAATTGCATGACAGTGTATTCAATAAAGTCTGTAGTGCAATAAATGTGGAATTAGAGCTGTATTGCAAGCAATGAATAATGCCAACTGTTGTGCAATAAAAACATGAAACAATACCAGGAACTGCATTAAAGTATATACAATAAAATGTATAGTGCAATAATTGTGGAATTGACATTAACCTGAAATTTGATATTCACATTGCCCAATCCATTAAAAAGTTAACAAAAAATTAGGTCTCCTGTATAGAAGCAACAGATTTCTGACAAATAACACAAAAGTCATCATTGCTAGAACCCATCTCCTCTCAACTCTCCTGCATGCCACCCCAATCTTAACCAACCTCCACAAGACAGATCTAGCCAAACTCGAAGCCTGTTACAATAAAATCTCCAAGTTTGCCACTAATGCCTCATACAAGTCACATCACTGCTCATCACTTAAGCAGCTCAAGTGTCTTGAACTCCCTCAACTTCTTCTCTTTAATCAACTTCCCTTCACCCACAAAATACTCTATCAATCAGAAAAAAGACTGCACTCAAAGATATCATTCAGACATATTCCACCTCAAGACCCCTTCACTCCAGCAACAAACTTCCTCTACAGACCACCAAAGCTAACAATTCAGCAGCTGAATCACTTTTTTCCAACTACATCTCCAAACACCGGAATAATCTACCTTACTCACTAGTAACTAACTCCTCAACACTTCAGTTTAAAACACTTCTAAAAATGCACCTTAAAACACCTGGCACTGCATCTGCAACTGCCCTGGATAACCTATTCTTCCTTTTCACTCTATCATTACTCTTACTCTACTAGCATGATCTACCACTAATGGTAGTTTCACTTTGACTGTACATAATCATTTGGCTATATCCACTAAATGTAAACAACCATTTTTTATGTAAATAACTGTTGCTCTACTTATTGAGTCTGAAACCACTATCTTGTATGTATTTGCTTCTCACTTGGCTGTATTTGTTTCTCTATTGTATGTATTTGTTATTCTTGGAGATTTTCTCCCCGGGCCTCTGCTGAAAAAGGACCTATGTCCAGTCAGACTTTCTCGGTAAACAAATGTAAAATAAATAAATAAAAATAAATAAATTAGAGCTGTTTTGAAAGAAATTAATAATGCCAACTGTTGTGCAATAAAAACACAAAATAATACCAGGAACTGCATTAAAGTATATACAATGAAGTCTGTACTGCAATAATTGTGGAATACCATATCCCCTCGAGCCACACGCTCCAGGGATCTAAACCTCACCACAACAATCAATAGGAAGTGCTGGAGGGATAGATTCCTGTCCCAGAGACTTCCCATGATCTGAAACAAGATTCCATTCTACATTAGGCAGTGTTCCTCACTAACCCTCTTCAAGAGAAACCTTGATGAGTGGATGGAAAACAGAAAGTTTACTCTAGGGATCACTTCACTGGCTCTGCTGGACAGAGCCACAGGGAACTAATCTAAGGGGGCGGCGAAAGCCAACACATTCCGGCTACGCTTATAAATGCCTTCGGGCAAATAGCCTAGTACCTACCTATGAACCTATGAATTCGAACTCTTTTGAAAGAAATAAATAATGTAAACTGTTCTGCAATAAAACATGAATCCATATTAATAACACCACAGAAAATGGTGTACATCAGGATTGTCTTGTAACCATTGCAGTAAGGTAAGGTGCTGCTATCAAGTATATTGCTGCAATAGCTATAGAATGCAAATCTAATGGCTGCTGATTGCATTGTTTAACACATATAGCACTGTTCAAGGCTGTCTCTAGGCCAGTATTGTTCACATTAATGCTCTGTCATCCATAAACATTGGGTAAGCAAGGTATATGGGAGAGGTAGCCCACTCCGGGATCTGATATTGTTTGTTGCCTTCACAGATATTTCAAATCAGTAACAATAAAGAGTGTACTCATTGTTAGACTGATATATAGCATACCTACTATCTGTGTTATTCTTTTATGTCATGCATGTGTGTTCTGTCACTGCAGCCTAGTATAACACTGTAGTAGTACTGCCAGGTCATATTTTTTTTTAGGTAACCTCTAGGTAGATATCAGTTAATTAGCATTCAGCAGTGACTCAGCAGCTCAGTTTGTTAAATGCTTTGTATATAGTACATTTTGCCACACACAGACCAGGGTTCAAATCCAGTGATAGGTAGCACTAAATATTACAGTAGCAGTCATGTAATGCTCACAAAGTCTCTCTCAACAGGAACTACAGGTAAATGGGTGAGGTAGCCCATATTATGAGTAGAGAATTGCGTGTTTAGATTTCCCAGACTGTTAAAATCATTAGCAAGAATGTAACAACTCAGCAATATGCAGTCAGAAATAATAGGTGTAATCCTGGTATGGCTGTATGCCTGGAGTGTCTGTTAAAAGTTGCTGCAGTCACAGTCACTGCTATTAGGTTCTGTTCCCATGCCTGCCAATCAAGGCATGACTGCTGTTTACTGTCTGTACTGTACACATACATGTCTCTCAAGTGTCATGATTTCCCATTATGTTATTAATACTGCATAATCTGCCAGTTACAGAAATACTATGGCAATGAGTGCCTAGATTGCACAGTATCACTATTTCAGCCCACAGAACACCCTGGCAGTTATATAGGTTCACCTGATGCACAAGTGTTCTGTGTTGGTGTGTGCTCACACTTGTTACCATTTGGCCCAGTGTCCCATGCATATAGCTTGAGAGGCATGTACATGCTACATCAGCTACAGGAGACTTGTACTCACTGCAAACTAAAGAAAATACAGACCCATATAGTAGACAGTAGTACTGTTGTCAAGGAAGCAAGCATCAATGCTACTAATGGACTGCTTTTCTCTCTTCCCCCACCCCTTATCTTCATTTATTTATTACTATTATTCATTGGTTATGGTTTACTATTAACATATGCTGTTACATTAACTGTTTTTTGAGGCATGTGTTATTGTTTTTTTCAAATATATTTTTATTGAATTTTACAAACTTTTCAAATGTACAAAGGAAAAACTGTAAGTCATTACAGGAAGCAGTAAAGTATAGGTGTGTGTATATATATATATATATATATATATATATATATATATATATATATATATATATATATATATATATATATATATAAAACAGTTAGTACAGAAAACTATGCATTTATAAAACAGCAGTTATCTTACTGGGAAACTTACATCTTAGAGAATAATATAAGCAGTAAAGACCCCCAATAACCAATTACAGTCAAAGTCTAGAGATACAAATGGAAAATGGCTTGGAAGGAGGAGTATATGACTGTCTTAAGAAGAAAGAAAAGCGGTAAGGAGGGTATATCCATATAAACCAACTATTTACACCATGTAAAACTATTTAGACCATATTTACAACATATTTACACTATGGATGCCAGAGGATAACAAAATAATTTAACAAAATACTTTGTAAAATCAAAAGTTACAGTGTGATGATAACAATGTCTTATGATTATAGGGCCATATATGATACCGATGGAGGATTTCCTGGAATGTAATGTTAGTGACCCACATTTTGGAAGATTATTTAGTTTGGATTAGGTCAAAAAGGCTACACCAGTAATTCTGAAAATATTCTTTTTTCTTTTTGTTATTATTGCATAACTTATGTTGTTGTTGTTGTTATTGTTGTGTCTTTTGGCTTTTCCCGGTTAGGGGTCGCCACAGCAGAACTCTGGTCCGCTAATGACTGGCAGTAGATTTTTACGTGCCCAGTTGCTGGCCCTGACGCACAACCTTCAATGAAGGTACTCCCATTCATGCATGTCTCCACACAGAAGACGCTCTAGCTGAGAATCAAACATGACGTCTTACTGTGAGGCAACAACACTACCACAGCACCAGCACCGCAGTTATTGCATAACTTATGTGCATATATATATTTGATTGCCATTGATGTAAAGTTTTCCCAAGCTATTGCTGAGGGATTGACCCAATTCTTGGCTATAAAATATTTGAGAAAAGTGCAGGCCGTAACACAGATGTGGTAATGGATACCCTTAAGAGATTTAGGAATTATATTTAGAATCATGGTTTGCCAAGAAAATGTGTTTCATATCCCATTTTTCCAACTGAGTTCTGAGAGAACACCAAAGTTTGTAAATATTCTTACAGCTCCAAGAAATGTGAAGTATATCTACATGTGGGAGAGAAAAGAATGGACAGGTTAGTGTTATTGTTATGTATTATAATGGATGCATATTAACATATCTTGTTAAATTACCTGTTTTGTTCACCTTATGCTGTAACTGTTACTGGCATGCTGTTGTACTGACTGTAATGTTATTGATTGTTGTTTCACATACTTTGCATTGATATGTAATTGCAGTATTTCCAATGTTCTGCCATGCTGTTATTACTAACACTGTTTTGTTAACAACTAACCTATACTTATTGGTATACCTCCATTACCATAGCACATCGGGGTAGGCCAGTTCCTGGTGATCCGTCAACCTTCCCTCAAATGGCCGTGGCACCAGATATTAGCACATCTGGGACCCAGCCCAGCAGTGTCCTCTCCACTGCCCCTGCACTACCTGCAGCATCATGTGGAACTACCTCAAGGGACAGTCCCCTGGGAGTGGTAACAGAGGGGGTGCAGTCACCCAGGATCAACTGCCGGTTATGGTGCACAGGATTGTTCATCAGAGCTATGAATGCTGCCTGCACCAGATTGACATCACGCTGGCTGACCTGGTGGGGCATCCTTGCCCTGGTGCCCAGCCTCCAGCACAGCCACCCTTGGGGCAGTGAAGGAGCAGTGTTGACTGTCCCTTGGGTGGGCACATAAGTCATGCTGCTACCAAATGGAGGCACTTGTGACTTGGTTCCACAACACCCTCCCCGACCAAGGTGTTTACCCCCCCATTTGTCACACACACCCCCATCTGCTGTCTTGTCTGTCTTGTCTATGTGCAAATGTATCCTATCCTACCCAACTTACCTCCCACATGTACCTATGTCCCTTCCCCTACATTCCACTCTCAAAAAAATGGGTACCTGTCCAAAAACATATATCGTCCCATACATTGCTCTCCATGTCGCACACATATACACTGGAAACCACTAATCTGGTCTAATTGGCTTGACAACACAGTTATGTTGTCTTCACCCCTCTCCCAGGGATTTGATTGGAGAGTCCAAATTCATTTACATAATCTGTAAAAATGCACAGCTGTTGCTGTACAAGATATAAATACAGTAGCTCTAAGTCTTTCCTACACCCTTCCTGCACATCCCTAACTGCCTTTCACTGTTTTTCCCCCTGCTTGCCCCATTTCACCACTTTCCTATCACTCCGTTTTTCTTTATACTTTTTTAGACTGGGTTTGCGCAAAGCTAAGTGAAGCAACGTGGTGCCGTGGGCTGCACCACTTCGCTTAGTTATGCTTAAATTAGCTTTAATGATTAAATGCGTTTATTACATTGTCTGACACATGTACAAAATGAACACCTCTGCCAAGTTTCAAACCCAGGCCTCTCCCACCTACAGCCCACTAGGCCACACAGATCTGATGTAAAACAGGTGTTTCCAGCAAGCCATACTGATTGACATGTACAGACATTAGCCATGTAACTGAAATAAAATCTAATGGGAAAAATGGGAGTGTACCTTGGACTCTGGTGCAATAATACACCAGTAGACAGCCAAAGACATAATAATGGATGTAAGGGAGGCCTGTGATAGCAGGTATATGTGCCCATTTATCAGCAATGTCTGGAAAGACATCTGCTCAGGCAGCAATGGCAAAGTGCATGCACAACAGCAAGGCTCAAATGATAAACCTACCGCCCTAGAAAACAAAAATGGAGAAAAACTAAGGGTAATACTGCTCAATGCCAGAAGTCTAAACCTCAAGATGCACGCCCTCGAAGCCCTCCTCAGTATGGAGAACATCGATGTCTGTGCTTAGGTTCATAGGTTCATACTAGGCTATCTGCCCTAGGGCATTTATAAGCCTAGCCAGAGTATGTTTGGCTTTCGCCACCCATTTTAAATTAATTTTGCTATGCCCTTTTTCAAGGTTAGTATACTGTGCCTCTGTCTAACAGTGACACAGAAGTGATACCCGGAGTAAACCTACGATCTCCCATCCACTCGTCAAGATTCCTCTTGAAAAGAGTCAATGAGGGACTCTGCCTAACCTGGACTGGGATTTTATTCCAGAGTGAAGGGAGCCTCTGGGTTATGAATCTGTCCCTCCAGCATGTCCTATTTATTTCAGTGCTGAGGTTCAAGTCTCTCGAGCGTGTAGCTCGATGGGATTTGGATTTTTTGAGGTGCAGCATGTCCCTTAATTCCGTGTTGGATATGGCCTTATACGTCAGGCACAGGTCACCTCTGAGCAGGCGGTATGCCACTGAGTAGAGCTGGAGTTTCTTTAACCAGGCAGCATATGGCATCTGTTTGAGCCCTTTGATCCTCTTGGTGAGGTACTTTTGGGGTCTTTCCAGTTGCTGCAGGTGTTTGGTAAGGTACATCCCAAAAAGGGCATTGTACTCAATTATGGGCCTGATGAGGGATGAGTAAAGAGGCACGATGACCTCCCCTAATCTAGATGTGAATCCCTTCATGATTAGGTGGGCTATATAAAATGTTTTCTAACCACTTTGGCCACGTGGTTGTCAAATGAGAGATTGCTATCAACTTGGGTCCCCAGGTCCCTAATTACTTCTTCTGTACTTAATGGATTACCACCTATGTGGTAATTTGGCACTTTGTTTTGCCAAAGGGGATGACTATACACTTTTGGCGTTTAGCTTGAGGCCATGGCTCTGGCACCAGTTGTCTGTTTCTATGAGGCCCTTTTGGAGGATGCTTGTGTCGGCTGGAGAGTCGATTATGGTGCCCAGTTTGCAGTCATCTGCAAACTTGGTCAGCCACAGTCCTTCCGTGTTGGCCTGTACCTCCGAGAAATATATACCAAACAAGAGAGGTCCCAGGACTGAGCCTTGTGGGACGCCACTTGTAACTGGTTTGGAGTATGACATGGCTCCAGCAATTCTAACCATGTGGGTTCTGTCCTTGAGCCAGTTTGCAACCCATCTAGTGACATAGGGGTTTATATTTAAGCTGGTGAGCTTATCTATAATGCCAGTGGGGTATTGTATCAAGGCTTTTGCGAGGTCCAGATAGGCTGTGTGGACCACCTTCTCTTAATCAATGGCCTTGGTGACTGTTTCAAAGAAGTCAACCAGGTTTAAGAGGCAGGATCTGCCCTTAACAAAGCCAAACTGGGTAGGATCCAGTGTCTGTAGGTCCCCAATATCTTTATTTATGAGGTCCATGATGATCCTTTCCATAGCTTTGCACACCAAGCTAGTCAGGCTTATGGGGCGATAGTTTCCAGGGTCCGTTGAGGCACCACCTTTGTGGAGAGGGACCACTGTTGCTGTACGCCACTCTTTGGGTACATATCCTGTAGTAAGGCTGAGATTGAACAGTAGTTTTATGTTTGGGTTTAGCTCTTCATGGAGTTCATGTAGGATGCAGCCTGGGACACCGTCTGGTCCCATTGATGCTGTGTTTTTTGCTTTGGAGAGGGCGGCTCCCACCTGAGCATCTGAGATGTCAGGGGCAGCACTCTGCTGGGATAGATATTTGCCCTTTTGGTGGGGAGGAGAAGTTTGCTGAACCTGTCAGCTAGGATGTTGGCAATGTCTGTGGGATCAGTGTATTTTTTGTCATTTTGGACTAATTCTGAGCATATCTGGGAATTCCCACCCAGGTTCCTAACATAACTAAAGAAAGTCTTGTGATTATCCTTAGTGTCCTGTGCAATTTTTCTCTCGAAGCTGGCCTTTGACGATTTTATGAGTGCCCTTAGTTTTTTGCTAATACTGATCAGAGATGCCTTCCCTTTTTGGGATTTTGCTCTATCATGTAGTAGCTTCCTCCTTCTATGACTGCTGTGACTGAAACCTGATTCAAAGCTCCTGAGAGCACCCCAGCACTATCAGGTTATACCTCATATCATGCGTTCCAGCCCCAAAATCCAGACCGAACCACAAAAGGAGGGGGAGTATCCATATTCATAAAGGATACCCACACCTCCAGGTTAGTGGCAATGCACGAAGCATCGGAGACCATCCAGGTGCAATTAACCATAGGTAAAACTGCCCTACAGTTTGTAACATGCTACAGGCCACCTTCTCAAACTCAGGAAACCCACACAGCCTTCCTGAAGACACTGGAGAGTATGAATGTCTCTCCAAACACCATCATATTGGGTGACTTCAACTACCCAAACATAGACTGGGAACATTACTCAAGCCCCAACACCCTAGCCCAAAGGTTCCTTGAGTTCATAAACTCAAATGCTATGGAACAACTAGTCACCATTCCCACAAGAGGAGAAAATATACTAGACCTGATCATCACAAACATGGGGACAAAATGCTCCACACCGAAGTATATCCCTCATTGGTGAGATCAGACCATAAATTAATCTCACTGGAGATCCACATCCCGCCCACCCCAGCAAAAAGACCACAGTAAAGAGCTGCTCGAAAGCAAGCTTCACACTGCTTAAGACTGGAGTGGTATCGTTCAAGGCCCCGAGCCAGTGGAAACCACAACCCACGCTGCTGAAACCCTTACAAATGCCTTCTACGAGCACCTCCAGGAATGTATGGATCAAGCAATCCCTAATAAAATCAAGACCCTTTCCACCAAAGGCAGGCCAGTCTGGTGGACTCCAGCCATAAACAAACTCTACAACAAGAGGAGAAAGCTACTACATGACAGAGCAAAATCCCTAAAGGGAAGGCATCTCTGATCAATACTAGCAAAAACTACAATCACTCATAAAATCATCCAAGGCCAACTTTGAGAGAAAAATCGCTAATGACACAAAAGACAATCATAAAGCCTTCTTTAGCTATGTTAGAAACCTGGGTGGAAACTCCCAGATATGCTCAGAATTAGTCCAAAATGATAAAAAATCACTGAACCCACAGACATTGCCAACATACTGGCAGACAGGTTCAGTGCAAATTTCTCCCTCCCTCCCCCAAAGGAGAAATATCTATCCCACCAGAGTCTAGCCTCCCAAACATCTCAGATGCCCAGGTGAGAGCTGCTCTCTCTAAAGCAAAAACACAGCATCAATGGGACGGACGGTGTCCCTGGCTGTGTGCTACACGAACTCAATGAGGAACTAAACCCACACATAAGGCTGCTGTTTAATCTTAGCCTTACTACAGGATACGTACCAAAGAATGGCGACGGCAACTGTGGTCCCACTCCACAAAGGCGGTGCTTCTACGGACCCTGGAAATTACCGCCCCATAAGCTTGATGAGCCTTGTCTGCAAAGCTATGGAGAGGATCATAATGGAACTCATAAATAAAGACATTGGGGACCTACAGACATTGGATCCTACCCAATTTGGCTTTGTCAAGGGCAGATCCTGCCTCTTGAACTTGGTCGACTTTTTCGAAACAGTCACTAAGGCCATTGATGAGGGTAAGGCAGTTCACACAGCCTACCTTGACCTAGCAAAGGTGTTCGACACAATACCCCACTCGGGCATCATAGAAAAGCTCACCAGCTTAGATGTAAACCCATATGTCACAAGATGGGTTGCAAACTGGCTCAAGGACAGAACACACAGGGTTAGAGTTGCTGGTGCCATGTCAGACTCTAAGCCGGTCACAAGCGGTGTCCCACAGGGCTCAGTCCTGGGCCCCCTCTTGTTCGGCATTTATTTTTCTGAAGTGCAGGCAAACATAGGGGATTGTGGCTGACAAAATTTGCAGATGACTGCAAACTGGGCACCATAATTGACACTCCATCAGACACAGACATCCTCCAGAAAGGTCTCATAGAAATGGATAACTGGTGCCAGAGCCATGGCCTTAAGCTAAATGCCAAAAATGTATAGTCATACCCTTTGGGAAAACAAGGTAACCCCTAATTACCACATAGGTGGTAATCCATTAAACACGGAAGAAGTTATCAGGGACCTGGGGACCCAAGTTGACAGTAACCTCTCTTTTGACACTCACATTGCCAAAGTGGTTAGGAAGACCTTCTACATTGCCCACCTGATCATGAAGGGATTCACATCCAGATCAGGAGAGGTCATTGTACCCCTGTACTCTTCACTTATCAGACCAATGATTGAGTACAACGCCCCATTTGGAATGTACCTTACCTGACACCTGCAGCAGTTGGAAAGACCCCAAAAGTTCCTCACCAAAAGGATAAAGGGGCTCAAACATATGTCATACGATAACCGACTGAAGAAACTCCAGGTCTATTCAGTCGCATACTGTCTGCTCAGAGGTGATCTGTGCCTGACATACAAGGCCATGTCCAACCCGGAATTAATGGACATGCTCCACCTCAAAAAATCCAAATCCACCAGAGCCACGAGAGCAAGAGACTTAAACCTCAACACGGATATAAATAGGACGTGCTGGAGGGACAGATTCATCACCCAGAGACTCCCTACACTATGGAACAGAATCCCAGTCCATGTGAGGCAGAGCCCCTCACTGACTCTGTTCAAGAGAAATCTTGACGAGTGGATGGGAGATTGTAGGTTTACCCCGGGAATCATCTCTGTATCACTGCTGGACAGAGGCACAGCAAACTAATGGGTATAGTATTCTCATCCTAAGGGGTGGTGAAAGCCACACACACTCTGGCTAGGCTTACAAATGCCCTAGGGCAGATAGCCTAGTATGAACCTATGAACCTATGAACTGGGACCCTGGTGCAGAAATATAGGCATATAAAGCCATGGACATACAGATGGATGTAGAAATGTTTCCACAGCCTGTATATGTGCACATATATATTGCAAATACACATGCTCTTTGCAGTGACTCAGAGGCACAGTCTGTTAAATCCCTTGCATGTAGTACATTTTGTCACACGCAGTCCTGGGTTCAAATCCACTTTTGTCTAGCAGTTCAATTACATTATTGTGATGACAGAAAGTAATGACTGAATCATGCAATCCTAATCTGCACAGGTTACTGCTAGTTAATCAACTGCTACCCACATTTGCAAGTCAGAAGCTTGCAGGTAAGGACACGCGACACATATCTGTATAGCCTAACTATATGTAGTCTACTGCTCTGTTATTGGCACTGTTGCATAACAGGTGTACCTTAATCACATGCCTCGATTGGACTATACAGGTTACCCTTAGTCTGGCTCTGCCATAACAGGGCTGGCACAGCTGCTACAGTTATATGTACAGCTTGCTGTCCTCAAAAGTGTCTGCATGCCCCCCTATGTGCTCTAGGCTGCAGTAGCAGCTGCAGCCTGTAGCATACACAGCTGTATGTAAAGGTAGCTGCTACAGACCGACCCCCTAGAATAAGGGATCCAGACACAGCCAGATGTAATGATGGTAGGGCTAAGGCCCACAGATAGGGAGATGGGTAACAGTGTACCCCTAGAAAGATAGTAGGTTGATAGATTAACAGCTATTGCTTTAACATGCATATTCTAATGGGTATAAAGTCAGATATTCAAGTGTGTCTCTTTCCTTTCTAGCCTCACCCCACAATGTTTTCCAGTGAACTGCCAGATGATCACTATGTCATGGGACACTGACCACACATATGAGGTGTAACTGTGGACATATACCATAAATATGTACAGTTGACAGTTATGGTACCTACTGTATGTGATGCTGTACTCTCCACACCTCAGTGATGTCATCTTAACAACTAAGAAAGGGGCCCATGTCTACATGAAAGTCTTATATATTGCATTGTTGTGGCATGTCATTGGCCAACAACAGTGCAATTTAGCTGCTTTGGCTGCAATTAGCAAATCTCAGTCACATATTGGTGCAGAGGAAATTAGCTGCTAATGAGCAGTACCTTAAAAAGGCAAGCAGCTGCTTAAGGAGAACAGCTCTCACATGGAGAGAGGATTTCAAAACATAAACCAGAAGCAAAGTTCAAAAAAGGAGTATTGCACTCCAGGAGATATGTAATAGATTTCTCCATATAACAGGGTGTGAATGGGAGGATGGAGGTATGGGAACAGACATTACAGCAGTAAGCCTGTCTTAGATCTATGGTAATGATGTGTCAGTGATTCCCTGCTGTCCTACACCTACAGGCATGCCTCGCAACTGTCCCTAATTTTTAATCACATCTCAGCTATGTCCCTGTCAATCCCTCCTAAAATGGTTGGCTGTTGTAGGAAAGGTAGTGGATTACACATAATACATAGTGACAATGTGTAAGGGTGTACACTCCTGTAACGTCAAACAATGCACTGTAATTCAGCCCCCTCATTCAGTCACTGTCTCATATACATAGTTCTAACATTGTAAAAGTGTCCCTAAATGTCCCTGATGTACACTGGCTAAGTCCCTGTGTCTGTTGACATATGTCCCTGTTTTGTTGACAGCTATGCCTAACATACCTGTCAACCTCTTACAGCTTGAAACCAGGACAAAGCTATAATTTATGGGGACAAAGGCCCATACTCAGCGATAGTGTTTAAATATTTATAAGAGATCCACAAGTCCATGAATGTGAATAATCAATTAATCAAACTACTGTTTAATTTTCCTCTGAATGTTACCATGGGTAACTCGAACTTGTGAAATAGTCTATTCATGTCTGCTTATGCATTCTTTGTAAATACCATATCTGTAATATGCCTTCTTTGTTATTATCGTATCTGTCTACCTTGGAGCTTTTCTCCTCGGGCCTCCACTGAAAATGGACATTAACCCAGTCGGACTATCTCGGTCAACAAATGTAAAATAAAAAAATAAATAAATAAATAAAAAGTTTGTGTAAAAATGACCAAAACTATAAGGCAAATATCCTGTCTCTATAGCTGAGAGGTATGATGCCTACAAGGAACATATACTACAGCAGGTTTGCATTGTTTTCTGTCATTGTGGCACACTGGTGTTGCTGGACTGTCCTCATACAGTTGTAATAGCATACTGTTAATTGTCTGGCAATGGCCATATGACATATTAGTGGTAGTTTGCCCATAGGGGACACACCACAGTAGACTGCACTGCTGGGTGTTGGAACAGACAGCAGAATCTGTCATGACACACAGGAACATACCCCAGTATTGCTACTATCTGGGAGGTATCCACACATGTAGAGTGTTGTCATACTGTGGGGTATGACATGTGAGGGAGCAGTGGATAGTGCAGGCCATTATAGGTATGCTGGATCTGTACATACTGGATGTCCATGTATCTAGTCCTGTAATGTGCTCCCTTTTTGTTGTCTTTCAGGGACCATGTACCACTGAAGACATGCCCCCTTTTCAGAGGCAGAGAATGACATGCTATTCAATGGACTCAGACAGCACCATCGGCTCTTGTTGTCCATGGGGAGGCATAATAGGCAGAAGCAGGCAGCATTGTGGGCAGACCTTGTGTGGGATGTCAATCAGGATGGCCAACAGGACAGGACCTATGACCAGGTTCGACATTAGGCCACAGACATGCTGAATACTACACAATGAAGGGCAGCTCATATTGCCAGGGATCATGCCACCACCAGTGGAGGGCCTGAGACAGAACATCCACTCAAAGCCACAGAGGAATTTCTAGTGAATGCAGGAACACACAACAACTCTCAGGCATCCATCACAACATACATTATGGAAGTGGGTGCCACAGTGTCCACAGCAGAGCAGTGTCCAGGTAAGTATACTGTGTTCACCACTGTAATGCTGTATCAGTCATTGTGGCAGGCTGTACATACCTATACATGGGTTTTAGGTCTATCTGCATTGGGGGGAGTTAGGGTTTATGCACAGTGTGCATACATACTCAGAATATCAGCAATACAGCCAGTATCACAGCAGCCACTGTACATGTGGATATATGCACATATTACCATGTAGTGCTGCAACATTTGGTAGTGCTGACAATACCTCTCCCCACCTTTTCATAGGTCTGTCAGGAGTGGCCCAAGTCCATGATCCTGTATCTGGTAAGTGTGATACAGTTATTTACAGATCATATATACCCTATGAAAGTTAAGGGCTGCCATATTGCCCTATATACAAATGTCATGTTTAGCCAGTGTAGAATATTTGTATGTTCCATTCTGGAATAGATAATTACAATTCTTAGACTGGTTAGTCAGAGGTTTGTATTTGAATGACCATCGACATGTCTGCACTTATAGTTATAAGCAGCTACATAGCCTGGTATACATGAGGCAATTACTCCAAGATGCCTGTTTAACCTAAAATGGAGATGCTACATACCAGAGGCAGTGACACTAGTACTGGCATATCATTCTCAAGGTAGGCATACTGGGTTTTATGTGTAGGTCTATCACATATAGTGTTATATTTCATACCTTACAGGCAGATTGTGCTGGCAACTTTACTTGGATATGGCTGACGTGCATGTTATAAAGGGCTTGACTTGTCTGTGTATGTTGCTGTGAGGTTGTCTGTTGTGCATGGCAGCGAGATGAGAAGATATGTAACTGGTAATGGATTTGTGGATCCTCATTTGTATGAGTCTGTGTGGATTACCATATAAAAAAGTGCAGGTAGTATTGTACTGCTTTTCTCTTGGTTTTCACAGATGACCCGGGGGGGGGGTTGGAGTCTGTCCCCCTCACAACCTGATGTCAGAGTCTCCTCGGACTCTGATGATGCCAGCCATAGTGAGGCACAGGTGGGTTTGTTGGGGTCTGAATCTGTCCTAGATGTAGACATCTCTCTTCTGTCCCCATTGTCACTGCATACAGTCAGTATGCCCACACATACCCAGTCCCCAGAGGCCGCAGATATTGGACAGTTAAAGGGTGGCAACATTGAACAGGACAGTGTGGCAACTATTGTGTGAGGGAGTGAAGACACTGGCCATAGCCAGAGAGTTGGCTAGGTCCCACACAGGCGGATTGACAGGAGTGCCCATAGGAGGAATGCTGTCCATCCACCACCTGTTACAGGTGTCACATCACGGATCACTCGGCACATGTTTTGGGCCATCATGGCGGCACAAGCATGTTCTGAATGCAACACTAGATGGATGCTTAGGGTTAAGGACACAGCACAGTCTGACATCTGTGACAGCCTCCACCACATTGGGTACACCCTGGAACGGTTCACTGATGCAGTGGACAGATGGTGGGCTGAGACAGTGTTTGTCTTGGACCGCACATTGTCTGTGCTGGAACATCTGGTTGAAGTTGGTCATCGGACACATAGACATAGGGCAGCAACACCATCTGCTGAGAGTCCATGTGGCTGTGCACAGCCACGCTCCCATAGTGGCAGTACCTCCAGCACTACAAAAGGAAGTGTTCTGTCCACACCATGATGTGACAGGCCATGGGGATTTGGTCCTGGGTGGTCCCGTGGGGAACACAGCCCCAGCATTTTGCAGTCACTGTCAGGTACTAGCAATGCATCTCACCTTGGGCATGGTGGTGCCAGTGCTACTCCTGGCAAAGCCAATTCTCCTGTTCATGGTCAGAGACAGAGAACTGTCCACTCTACCATGTACAGTCCACAGCTATCCAACATACAAATGTGTAGGGCTAGCACCGGCTTGACTGCGTACATGCACACACTCAAATACCACTGTCACATGCAGGACACCTACAGACACACATGGCACCTCTCCATGGCCCATCTAACCCACACCCCTCCAGATTCACACACATGCTGTCACCTTTTTGGCATGGCCTAGGCCTCCGGCACCCCCACACCACACCCTGTGCATGTGATAACCATTGTGCCACATCCCTGCCATCTGAGCCATCGATGCAGGGCAATGCTACTATGTGTCTGATGCACAGAGTGTCTATATTACTTGACATGTACTTGTGTAGTGCAGTATTGTTATGTCATGCTACTTGTTATGGGCCTCTACAAGTACTGTATGCTGGCATGTGTCATGACTACACAGCACGCTTTGTGTATCTTTGTTGCATGATGTTGGATTGGCGGTAGTGTTACAGAATGACAGTTGTATCACGGACCTGTGTATGTTTCTGTTCCAGGAGTCTGAGTGGATACACTATGGACACATAGTGGCAATAAAGTGGCACAGGATGGCTTGGCAGCACAGCAGAAATATGACATCAGCAAGATATGGCAGTATATGTGCATGACACCCTAGATGCATATGTGTAGAATAGTCTATCAGGGACAATGGCGGCAGTCAACATATTGATGCAGTCATAGTTTGCGATGAGGTCTGCTACCCTGGCCACATGTCACCTGGGATATCTGAACTTACAAATCTAGACGGTGTGGTGATGGCATTGACACATCTACAGATATCCTGTGTTCAGGTCAGACAGGTGGCAAACATTGGTTATGATAATGTATAGGAGGGCAATTTAGGGCCAGCAGCTAGTCACAGGCCATAAAATGCATAACCATTGCACAGAGATAGCCCATACGGGCTGTCCCTAGTGCAGCATGGGGATATCTAAACACAGCAACAGTGAGAAACACCTGCAAGTACGGCAGGTGTACAGCCCCAAATTACCAAGTCCACAAGAAACACTCAGGCCAGCACTCAAATCAAAAGGTGTATAAAAACAAAATATAATTTATTAAAGCATATTTAGGCAAAACAGACCGGTTTTGGCCCAGTTATTAAGCCTTCCTCAGTGTAAAATTAAATCACAAAAACAAGCCTTTTATGCTTAATGATCATCACATGATACAGAATGAATCCCCATGGTTGTTTGGTTATAAATGTTCATTAAGACCTGGGGGTATAATCCTCCCAGCTTGATAATCTACTTCTTTTCTTTCTTATTAAGCATATCATGCCAACCAATTTTATTAGCCCGGTCCCCACTTATCCTATTAATAACGGTGAACCTATACGATGCAGTAGAATGGGTCAAGGAGTGTTTATATAATGCATTACTGGGTTTCTTTAATCTAACATCACTTAAATGCTTAGATATTCTTATCCTAACAGGGCGAGAGGTCTGTCCTATATAAAAAGCAGAACACATACAGGTGGCAAGGTAAATAACCCAATCGGTTCTGCAGTCGGCCAAACACCTGATATAAAAAAACCTGCCCAGTATTTTTACTAGTAAACTGGTTGGACTTAGCCATCCTAACACAGTGTACACAATGACCACATGGAAAACATCCCTGCAACAAGTCACCAGTTAAACTAGTCTGTAATGGTTCCTCCAAAGTTATCTCATGTTTATAGTAGTTAAAATAAGATCCCATGGTTTTACCCGTACGGTATGAGAATTGGCATTTGTCTTTTAAGAATGCAGATAATCTGTCATCCGCTAACAATATATTCCAATGTTTGTTCACTATGTCCAACAAAACATTGGCATTACATCTGTAGGTGCTAACCAGTCTAAGTTCAGATGATCCTGATTCGTGTTTATCCTTATATGTCAAAAGATCATTCCTGTTAATAGAAGATGCAAAATTACTAGCTGAAAGTATCGTACCTGTTTTACACCCATGGGATTTGAACATATTAATAAGGTCCAACTTATAGCTTCCATACTTCTGAGGGAGGGAGCAAATATGTTTAATTCTCAAAAACTGTGATTTCAGAATGTTGCATGTAGCATGGGGTGGGTGAAAGCTGGAAGCATGTAATAATGAGTTCTATTGTGAATACTTGTGGAAAACCTGGGTGTCCAGTGTATGATCTGAATTCCTTGTGATGAAAACATCCAAGAAAGTAATTTGATGAATATCATAACTGACAATAAACTGGATCCCCCACTTATTACCATTGATGTATTCCATAAATTCACACAAGAATCCCTCACCAGCTTTCCATATCATCCAGCAATCATCAAGGTAGCGATTCCACATATCAATTTCCCCAAGGTAAAGATTATGAGATACGTCATATATCAACTGCTCTTCCACATAGGCCATAAATAGGTCGGCATATATGGGGGCAAAAGACGCCACCATAGCCGTGCCCTGAACCTGCCAAAAACATTTCCCCTGATAATAAAAAGTATTCTTGATAAGAACATGTTCGGCAAGTCCAATAAGAAATGTATTGAAGCCTGGTGGATAGAGCTCAGCTTGATAAAGCCAGTGTTCAAGGGCCAACAAACCCACCCAATGGGGACTATTGGTATATAGAGACGCTACATCAAGGGTGCATAACAACCACCTTGGTTCAAGTTGAATAGCCGATATTAACTGCAAGAATTCAGTTGTGTCCTGAATACATGCTCTGACATATTTGAAAAGTGGTCGAAGATGTATAGTTAGAAACTGTGACGAAGGTTCAGTAACTTGTCCACACCCAGAAACAATTGGTCTGCCCAGGGGGTCCTGTAGATTCTTCTGTTACAGCAGTTGTATGAGTACACTGATGTGTTGGTAGTAGGGGATGAGCAGCCCATGCTCTGCTTGCATGGACAGTTGTGCAACTATCGTGTGACCCCACTGTTTGCCATCTCCCTTGCATAATGTAGTGGACTTGTCAGCCATGTGGCCTAGTGCATATTATGGAGCACATACTATTTAACAGAGTACCTGTTGTCCCAAGTGGCCATTACATCTTCCACGTAGCCCAGTAGCCCATTATATTCCCTTGCATACATACGGCAGGTCCAAACATATGCTAACATATGCTAGTACTCCTTACAAGTGGTGAATAGGTGTGTGACTTACCTTGTGAATGCAGCAGTTGGCAGACCTGTAGTTTGGGGCTGACTCTGTCTGATGCATACAGGACAAAGCCAATACATGGTTAGGTACAGATTGTGTGGGCTTGCTGGCATCATTTTTACTAATATGTATGTGAGTCAGAGTAAGGTGTCAGTCCCTAGGGCTTTAGATTGTCAGTGCATGTGCTATCCATTGTGTCTTGGCCAAGGCCAGGGCACACTGGGCATGCCTACTTCTTTCTACAAGGACAACTTCAGGGGTTTCCACCTCAGAGTCCCCCTGTTGGTGTGGCTCTGGTGACCTAGGCACTGGTGGGGGCTATGTATCCCTTCCCTCTGCTGATCCTGCTGCAGGTGTTTACACAGGATCATATTGTGTAGCATGGCACATACTGTGAACATGTGTGCACATGTGGCTGGAGAGTACAGCAGGACTCCACCAGATATATCAAGGCACTGGAACCATGACATGAGTAACCCAAATATACACTCTATGATGTTCCTAGTTTGTGTGTGTGTGCCTCATTATGGCATTCCTTTGTGGGTGTGTGTGCATTTTTGATGGGTGTCATCATCCATGATTCCAGTGTGTAGCCAGCATCCCCAAGTAAATGGCTGTGTGGATTCCCCCCTAGCAAACATCTGGTACAGCTGTGATGCATGCCAGATATGAGAGTCATGATAACTGCCAGAGCCGCCAGCACACACATTCATGATAATGCCCTGGGCATTGCACATGACCTGTCAGTTGATGGAGCAATACCCCTTGTGGTTGATGTAGATTCTACCCTCCTCACAGGGTGGTGCTTTGATGTGTACATGAGTGTAATGTATGTCACCCAGTACCTAATGGTAGTGTGCAACATAGTATAAATGTTGCATACTGCTAGCCCTCACTTCAGGGGTGAGGGGAAAATAAGTGTGCTCACTGGCATGTGGTAGCATGGCATCCAGGAATTGGTGGAGTACCCTGGATGCTGATGCCTGTGAGACCCCCATTATGTCCCCAGTTGGAGCTACACATACCTTTGTTTCCACAGAGATGGGTTTCCCTCTGCTGGCTCTGGGTCTGAGTTGGGGTCAGCAGAGCTCAGTGAGTTCTTGTAGTATGTCCCTGTCCACCCTGTAGTGCTCTATAATTTCTAGCTCATGTAGCTCCTGGAAGGTTACCCTGGGCCTGAACACTCTTCTCCTTCTCAGTCTAGGCCTATTGTCAGCAGCACCGGCAGCATTGACTTCAGCATCTAGCACATATATATGCAGCAGACCTGCAACAGCCCCTAGCATTCCTTCATTTAAAACTCCCAATTGTGTACTCCACTGGTGCAGAGTATGGGAGTGAAATCAGATTGCATGGTGTATGCAACAATTATAGTGCTCTACTGTAGGTGCAGCCTGTGTGATTATCTACATATGATGCATTCCACCTGCTAAGTACATCATTAAGAACTGTCGATGGCCCTAGTGTAAGTAAAACAGGGGTCATCAGTAATTAAGATATCATTGTCTTTCTCAGCCAATTTATTTTACAACAGTCTTCCTTGCTGAGCACTGCGGCACACCTTGAAACATGCGCCACAAAGATAAACATTGCTCAGCACTCAGTGTACATGTCTTTATGAAAGCTCATGCTCAGCATGGTGGAACACTGTGCAAACACTCAAACCCAATGAAACACACACCCCGAAAGTAAATAAAGCTTATAAGGCACTGTACGCACCCCCACTCAACAGAGTGCCATGCCATGCAAACAGGTGCAGCTGAGCTCCAATGAGCTTACAAGTCCTCAGACACCCCCCCCCTTTGATGTCAGCTACCTATTCTGTGCACACCAACATGGTTCTGTGCCTACACAGATGGATTTGTGCTATTCGGTAACCCCAACTCATTTGCAAAGGGATCCGTGCACACAACTTGGAAACAACATGGTTCCAGGCACTGCCTCCTTAGCAACAGATCCATTCCACCATTGTAGATAGTCCATGCAGGGTCCTATAATACATTATTGTCACATAGTAATAACTTTGGTTTTTTACACTATTTTCTTTTTCATATTAGCTAGTTTGTGCACTGTGTTGAGCAACGCAACCATATCCCAATTATTAAAAAAAAATAAAATTATTTTAAATTGTTTTCCATACAGCTTTGGACACATGGTGGATAGTTTTGCACATATCTGTGTCTGCTGCTCTATTTCTGCCCATCTAGCTGCCCTTTTATGGCCTCTGTTCTTTTTACATTTTATACACAGAATTTTTCTTTGTACACCATAGACATCAACACAGGGTCTGCAGGACTGCCTATCTGCTTCCTGGATTGCTCTACCTCCCTCATTTGCATGCAATTCATCTGCTTATCAGGTGATTTGCATGCCACAGTTACTCCCGTGTAGGTGCGCTCATGCTCGCTGCTCAGCACTGTTTATTGGATTGCACGCCTGATTACTTTCATGTAAGCAGTGTACCACTATGCCTACATGGAAAAAAGTCCATGTAGGCTTTATTAAATTCCCCCAAAGTCTAAATGATCCTTTGCCAACTTTCTTATTTCAAATTATTTCTAGCAATCTTTGCTTTACGTGTATAAAAATATGTCTGAGTATAAAAAATACTGCATCTATATAAAAAGATGCAATATATGCATCTCAAACATTCATGATAAAGTCTGTAAAAATGTACCTCGTGTTCCATTTATATGTTTTTAGTCTTCTCCATCGTCTTTTCATGTTACTATGTAAATGAGAATATTGATGTATTATTGTAATTTTTGTTACTTTGCTTTTTCTTCTCTGTATTGTTTTCAAACTTTTCTCACCAGGCCTCCATTGAAAATGGGTTTCCTACCCAGTCAAACAAATGTAAAAAAAAAAATTTTATATATATATATATACATACATATATACAGACATAAATTTCAGTGGACCAGTAGCATTGTATATATACAGACACAAATTTCAGTGGACCAGTAACATTCTGTATATATATATATATATATATATATATATATATATATATATATAGACATACATTTCAGTGGACCAATAGTATTTTATATATACAGACATGCATTTCAGTGGACCAATAGTATTGTATATATACAGACATACATTTCAGTGGACCAGTAATATTGTTTACATACAAATTTCAGTGGACCTGTAGCATTGTATATATACAGAAATAAGCTTCAGTGGTCCAGCATACTACAGTAAGCAGTTTCATAACAAAGACATAGCGTTGCAGAAAAGCACCATTCTTTTATGTTTTTTTTTTTTTTTTTTTGCTAGTCAGCATCTCGTATAGTACACTAGACAGAAGAAGGAGAAGGGCTAGAAGTGACTGAACATGTGAAGGACTAGTGGATGGTGGGGGAAAAGCAGATTCTACAGTGAGAGAGATGAGGAGGACGTGAGTTGGGGCAGTAATGACAGTACAGAGAAGTGTTGTGAGAGAAGATGAGAGGAATCAGTTATGGTAACAGTGACAGTGTAAGAAGGATAAAGTGAGTGGGAAAGCTGGGGGAAGTAATCAGTTATGGTGAGTGGGTGAGACTATAGAGTAGAAGGGGCGTGAGAAAAAGATGAGAGGGAAGTAGTTGGGGGCAGTAATCAGTTATGGTAACTATGTGAGTGTATAGAGAAGTGTTGTGAGAGAGAGATGAGAGGGACGTAGTTGGGGCAGTAATCAGTTATGGTAACTGTGACAGTACAGAGAAGTGTTGTGAGAGAGAGAGATGAGAGGGAAGTAGTTGGGGCAGTAATCAGTTATGGTAACTATGTGACAGTGTAGAGACGTGTTGTGAGAAAGAGATGAGAGGGACGTAGTTGGGGCAGTAATCAGTTATGGTAACTGTGACAGTATAGAGAAGTGTTGTGAGAGAGAGAGATGAGAGGGAAGTAGTTGGGGGCAGTAATCAGTTATGGTAACTATGTGACAGTGTAGAGACGTGTTGTGAGAGAGAGATGAGAGGGACGTAGTTGGGGCAGTAATCAGTTATGGTAACTGTGACAGTACAGAGAAGTGTTGTGAGAGAGAGATGAGAGGGAAGTAGTTGGGGCAGTAATCAGTTATGGTAACTATGTGACAGTGTAGAGACGTGTTGTGAGAAAGAGATGAGAGGGACGTAGTTGGGGCAGTAATCAGTTATGGTAACTATGTGACAGTATAGAGAAGTGTTGTGAGAGAGAGAGATGAGAGGGAAGTAGTTGGGGCAGTAATCAGTTATGGTAACTATGTGAGTGTATAGAGAAGTGTTGTGAGAAAGAGATGAGAGGGAAGTAGTTGGGGGCAGTAATCAGTTATGGTAACTATGTGAGAGTACAGAGAAGTGTTGTGAGAAAGAGATGAGAGGGACGTAGTTGGGGCAGTAATCAGTTATGGTAACTATGTGACAGTATAGAGAAGTGTTGTGAGAAAGAGATGAGAGGGACGTAGTTGGGGCAGTAATCAGTTATGGTAACTATGTGACAGTATAGAGAAGTGTTGTGAGAAAGAGATGAGAGGGAAGTAGTTGGGGGCAGTAATCAGTTATGGTAACTATGTGAGAGTGTAGAGACGTGTTGTGAGAAAGAGATGAGAGGGAAGTAGTTGGGGCAGTAATCAGTTATGGTAACTATGTGACAGTGTAGAGAAGTGTTGTGAGAGAGAGATGAGAGGGAAGTAGTTGGGGCAGTAATCAGTTATGGTAACTATGTGACAGTGTAGAGAAGTGTTGTGAGAGAGAGATGAGAGGGGAGTAGTTGGGGGCAGTAATCAGTTATGGTAACTATGTGACAGTGTAGAGAAGTGTTGTGAGAGAGAGATGAGAGGGAAGTAGTTGGGGCAGTAATCAGTTATGGTAACTATGTGACAGTGTAGAGACGTGTTGTGAGAAAGAGATGAGAGGGAAGTAGTTGGGGCAGTAATCAGTTATGGTAACTATGTGACAGTGTAGAGAAGTGTTGTGAGAGAGAGATGAGAGGGAAGTAGTTGGGGCAGTAATCAGTTATGGTAACTATGTGACAGTATAGAGAAGTGTTGTGAGAAAGAGATGAGAGGGAAGTAGTTGGGGGCAGTAATCAGTTATGGTAACTATGTGAGAGTACAGAGAAGTGTTGTGAGAAAGAGATGAGAGGGAAGTAGTTGGGGCAGTAATCAGTTATGGTAACTATGTGACAGTATAGAGAAGTGTTGTGAGAGAGAGATGAGAGGGAAGTAGTTGGGGCAGTAATCAGTTATGGTAACTATGTGAGAGTACAGAGAAGTGTTGTGAGAAAGAGATGAGAGGGAAGTAGTTGGGGCAGTAATCAGTTATGGTAACTATGTGACAGTGTAGAGACGTGTTGTGAGAAAGAGATGAGAGGGACGTAGTTGGGGCAGTAATCAGTTATGGTAACTATGTGACAGTATAGAGAAGTGTTGTGAGAAAGAGATGAGAGGGAAGTAGTTGGGGCAGTAATCAGTTATGGTAACTATGTGACAGTATAGAGAAGTGTTGTGAGAAAGAGATGAGAGGGAAGTAGTTGGGGCAGTAATCAGTTATGGTAACTATGTGAGAGTACAGAGAAGTGTTGTGAGAAAGAGATGAGAGGGAAGTAGTTGGGGCAGTAATCAGTTATGGTAACTATGTGACAGTATAGAGAAGTGTTGTGAGAGAGAGATGAGAGGGAAGTAGTTGGGGCAGTAATCAGTTATGGTAACTGTGACAGTATAGAGAAGTGTTGTGAGAGAGAGATGAGAGGGAAGTAGTTGGGGGCAGTAATCAGTTATGGTAACTATGTGACAGTGTAGAGACGTGTTGTGAGAAAGAGATGAGAGGGAAGTAGTTGGGGCAGTAATCAGTTATGGTAACTATGTGACAGTATAGAGAAGTGTTGTGAGAGAGAGATGAGAGGGAAGTAGTTGGGGCAGTAATCAGTTATGGTAACTATGTGACAGTGTAGAGACGTGTTGTGAGAAAGAGATGAGAGGGAAGTAGTTGGGGGCAGTAATCAGTTATGGTAACTATGTGACAGTGTAGAGACGTGTTGTGAGAAAGAGATGAGAGGGAAGTAGTTGGGGGCAGTAATCAGTTATGGTAACTATGTGAGAGTACAGAGAAGTGTTGTGAGAAAGAGATGAGAGGGACGTAGTTGGGGCAGTAATCAGTTATGGTAACTGTGACAGTATAGAGAAGTGTTGTGAGAGAGAGATGAGAGGGAAGTAGTTGGGGCAGTAATCAGTTATGGTAACTATGTGACAGTGTAGAGAAGTGTTGTGAGAGAGAGATGAGAGGGAAGTAGTTGGGGCAGTAATCAGTTATGGTAACTATGTGACAGTATAGAGAAGTGTTGTGAGAAAGAGATGAGAGGGAAGTAGTTGGGGCAGTAATCAGTTATGGTAACTATGTGACAGTATAGAGAAGTGTTGTGAGAAAGAGATGAGAGGGAAGTAGTTGGGGCAGTAATCAGTTATGGTAACTATGTGACAGTGTAGAGACGTGTTGTGAGAAAGAGATGAGAGGGAAGTAGTTGGGGGCAGTAATCAGTTATGGTAACTATGTGACAGTGTAGAGAAGTGTTGTGAGAGAGAGATGAGAGGGAAGTAGTTGGGGCAGTAATCAGTTATGGTAACTATGTGACAGTATAGAGAAGTGTTGTGAGAAAGAGATGAGAGGGAAGTAGTTGGGGGCAGTAATCAGTTATGGTAACTATGTGACAGTGTAGAGACGTGTTGTGAGAAAGAGATGAGAGGGAAGTAGTTGGGGGCAGTAATCAGTTATGGTAACTATGTGAGAGTACAGAGAATTGTTGTGAGAGAGATGAGAGGGACGTAGTTGGGGCAGTAATCAGTTATGGTAACTGTGACAGTACAGAGAAGTGTTGTGAGAGAGAGATGAGAGGGAAGTAGTTGGGGCAGTAATCAGTTATGGTAACTATGTGAGTGTATAGAGAAGTGTTATGAGAAAGAGATGAGAGGGAAGTAGTTGGGGCAGTAATCAGTTATGGTAACTATGTGAGTGTATAGAGAAGTGTTATGAGAAAGAGATGAGAGGGAAGTAGTTGGGGGCAGTAATCAGTTATGGTAACTATGTGAGAGTACAGAGAAGTGTTGTGAGAGAGAGATGAGAGGGGAGTAGTTGAAGGGTAGGAAGAAGTGTGAAGTTATGGTTTAGCCTAGATGTACTTATCATACCTCTCAACCTCTTAGTGCAAGATAGCTGGACAAAGCCCATCAAAATGGGGGGGGGGGCAAAGGGCCAAAACTAGGGGCATATTTTAAGTATTGCTCTTATAAACGTATAAAGTTGCTAGAGTAGCAGTGTTTGTTTTAACATACATTTTCTGAAGGATTTGAAGTCAGAAACTAGGTGTAAGCCATTATTTACTGACTTCAATTCTCGAATCACCCCAATGATTTGCCAGAAAACCACAAATTTTATGGGGAACAGACCAAAATTTTGAGCCAAAAATCCGGGCATTCTGCGAAAATATGGACAGTTGAGTGGTATAGTACTTATCTAGGGTTAGTGCAGTGGCAGACCCAGAGATTTTGCAGGTGTGACTTCTGTTTTAAATGTTTTGGATGTCATTCTGTTTTTAAAGAGAGGTATGGTATTCTATGCTCTATTGATATAGTTTTAAAATGACTGTCACTATCTGTATTGTTGGATTTAACGACTTGGAGTAGTAGCACCTATGCAGAGTAAAAGTATATGCAGTATATATGCCCTTTTCCACACTTTAATGCGATCCTGGAGTTAGAATATATAGTTGGGGGGGTGGGGGGTGTAGCCCACCCACCTCGCTTGTTTTATACTATGCAGTTTCTGTTAAGAAGGTAAGTACTTTTTTAATCAGACTAGGTGGGGGGGTTACACACCTGTGCCCCCCACAACCCTACAACTATATATTCTAACTCCAGGATCACACTAGAGTGGGGGAAAGGGCAAATACACTGCCACTACTATTTTCAGTGAAATGAAATTCGTCGAAATGTGCTTTTGGCGATTTGGTCTTGATGACATAAAATTTGACAAAATATGCTTTCGTCGAAATGAACTATATATATTCAAAACACCGAAAGACCAGAACATCAACAGTGTTTTGAAGAAGACCAAAACAATGAAACTGCAGAACACCGAAAAGCGCGAAATTCAAAATCCCGATGTTACAGGATTTTGATTTAGCACTTTTGGTGTTCCTCTGTGGGTGAGTATGCATGTGTAAGTGTATTTGTGAGGGGTAGTGCTGTGTGTAAGTGTGTGTTGTGTGTGTGTGTGTGTGTGTGTGTGTGTGAGGGACTGTAGTGTGTGCTTGTGAGTTTGCCTTGTGTGCCTGTGCGATCTAGTGTAGTGTGTAGGGTGGTGTGGTTGGTAGTTTGGGGCAGTAGTGTATGTATTTGTGTATGTTTTTTGTGTGTGTTATACTTACGTGGTATTCGGTGTTGTGGGGTTTCGTTGTTTTGGTCTCTGTGTTTTGGTCTTCGGTGTTGTGAGGTTTCGTTGTTCTGAAGTAGACCCATATATATATATATATATATATATATATTATTTACTGTGATGTCTTAGTTGCCAAAGCAATTCCAGGCCTTGTCCAGTTTCATTAGATGTTTGTGGCTCTGGTCCATCAAGGGGCCGGAACAACTTTTACACAACATGTTCTGAGAGGGGGGCTAAACTGTTTAGAGTAGTAAGAAAGATTCTGGAGACTTCTTTAACAGAATCATCTTAGCGAAGCTCCTTTAGATGTTGCCAGTTACAAAGTTGCAGGTTCTGGAGAAATGTTTCTTTTTGGAAGTGGGAGAGATTGCATAGTTCATTAAGGTGGTGTGGTTTTGAGCTCTGATGACAAAGGTGGGAAAGTAGTCACTAAGAGCATCAGAAAGAGAGCTATAGGACAATTTGCTTTTAGGGGATGAGGTGAATATCCACTCAAATACTGAACCTTTGTTGGTTTTATTTATGTAGTGGGTGGGAGATGTAATTAGTTGAATGAGGTCATAGAGACTGATGGCATTTTGAGGATAATTGCAATTGACAACCAGCCAGTCAATACTGAAAGGTCCTAAAATGATCTTTTCTTGTGGGATATTAGAGGTGACAGGTGATAGAAAATTTTCAGTGGTGCTGATGTTGTTTCCAAGAGGGATGTAAATTCCTGTTATGGATAGGGTTTAGTGGGGGTTTGTCTTCAGTAAAGCACTAATGATTTTGGCCTAATTAAAGGCTGGGATGGGATGTAGGGACAGCTGCAGGGTTATGAGTTAGCACACAAGCAAAGATATAATGCATAAATATTGCAGTAAGAATGTTACTAATAATTGGATGGCACAGTGGTGCAGCAAATAGCATTGTTGCCTCACAGCAAAATGTTCTCCAGCATGATTCTCAGCTGGGGTGCTTTATGTGTGGAATCTGTGTTATTCTGTGTTCGCATGGGTTTTCTCCAGGTGCTCTTTTCTTCTCCCACATTCCAAAGATATGCAGTGTTAGTGTGAGTGTGTGATATGGAAGGACTACCACAGCAGGGCTGGCTACCAGGAGGCATGATCCTGATTGTCTCTACTGAAGTGACACCCTGCCCCCATGTGCAGAAATAGGAAAAGAGGTTGTGGATGGAATGTTACTAATAGCAATGATAATGCTATTTTAGAGCAGCTGCTGAGACTAACATGCCTAGACTGGGATCCCCTGACCAGAAATATCATTCCCTAGTAGGGCAGAAGATCCATTTTTCTGTCTTCTGTGCTGTAGTTGCCACATTAGGACTTCCCTGAGCTGTATCAGTGGCCACTTTTTAGAATGTCGTCCAGTTGAGGGACCATGAAGGTTGACTGAAAGGCCATCGATAATATCGTCTGCAGGTAGGATACTACATCTGTGGGCCACTATACAAATAAGGGGCTGTGGCACAGGCAGAGCAGTGGTACAGTGGTTAACACTGTCACCTCAGAGCAAGAGGTTCTATGGTTTGATTATCAGCTGGGGTGCCTTCTGTGTGGAGTCTGCATGTCCCCCCTGTGGTCGCATGGGTTTCCTCCGGGTGCTCCAGTTTCCTCCCACATCCCAAAGACATGCTGTAGGTGGACTGGACACTCTAAATTAGCCTTAGGTGTGAGTGTGTGCATGTGTGTGCCTTCTGTGGAAGGTTGGGCTGGCAGCTCGACACCATAAAACTCCACTGCCAATCATGAGCAGACAGGTGATCCACTGTGGTGACCCCTAACAGGGAAAAAGCCGAAAGAAGAAGAAGATACATATAATGCCTATATATATATATATATATATATATATATATATATATATATATATATATATATATATAGTACAATAATACATAGAATTTCAAAATATATCTACAGATACACACACAGCAACATTTATAGAGACATCCCAGTTATACACATTTTATATATATAGATATATATACGTATATATATATATATATATATATATATATATATATATATATATACACACACAGACACACACACGCACATATATGTATAGGTTTACAATCACAATATTGAAGTGGATTCGGTTGAATTCACTTTAACGAAGTCTGTAGGGCAAACTGTGACAATGTCGAACCCGACATTGTCGAAGTACATACAAATCTCGCCCCTATCTCGACCCATGTTCACCCTTGTTCCAAGGTCGAATTCAAGACGTATTTCGACAATGTTGGAATTTGACATTGTCACTTTCACGGACATGGGTCGATGATACCAACATTCGATCGAGTTTTCTTCAACATTGCCATAGTAAACATATATATATATACACACACACACACACACACACACACACACACACACATATATATATAAATGTGGGAATGTATGGATTTGCCTGCATACCCTCAGAATGCTGAGGTTATCTGCAATCACACATCAAAACAGATGCCCAAAGGAACCAAACCAAGGCTGCGACAGTATATAATCTACTCACCCACAGACCCCCTGTGCCTGTGGAATGTCACCTTGTAGATAGATACAGGTAAGCAGGTGTTGTACTGTACAGTGGTTCAACGCATGCCGTGGGAAGGCCATTTTGTTCCTGGCCACATGTGTGCGTATCTAACTGCACCCAGCCACATATGGCCATACTGATAACTGTACACACACAGCAGGATAGTGACAGGTACCCAACTCCTAGGACACTAGATAGAATAACAGTATCAAACAATATCACTCTGCAGGTACATATGCTGTCTTACACAAGGCTACCTTGAGTACACCACAAGTATGTTTACATGGGTTTCTTCTGGATACTCCAGTTTTCTCCCACATTCCAAAAACATGCATCTGGAGCATTTCTCCCTGGACCTCTGCTGAAAATAGGCTCTGTCCTAGTCAGACTTTCCTGGTCAACAACTGTTAAATAAATAAATAAATAAATAAATACATTCTACAAGAATGGGATGCAAGATGTCCTGAGAGTCAAACCTGAGTCCTGTGTCAGTTCCCATACTGGCACTGCTAGTCAGCACAGCTGGAAAGAATGAGTAGCTCCCTATGTTTTGATGTATTACATTACTGTAGTGCTGTCTGGCTAGATGTACAATGTTACATGTGCCAAATGGGCTTGAATGCCTTGATGGCTGGCATCACTGTCATCATCTCCTTTATTTTGATGGATCTGTTTCTAAAACCTGTCCAGAGACCCCAGATCCTGAGGTCTCTCACATGGGCAAAGATAAGCCCAGCCTGTGGTGAGTATTTGAATTCTCATGGTTTGCTTGAAGGGTAATCCCAGACTGCAGTAAATTTTGCATACCTACCATAAGAGCTTTTTCTTGATGTAGGGTAATTGTAGATTGGGGTACTGTAGAAAATGGACATGTTTGCACCATTTCCTAGGGACCACTGTAACTTCCTCATGTTCTGAATTGCCAGGGGGAAATCATGATGCAAGAGGCCATGTAGCCCAGGGACCTGAAGAACACCCTTGCTGAGACTCATTTTTGTTCAGAGATTATCTTGAAGTACAGGGATAGAAAGAGAAACTTTTCAGATGGAAGGAAGGCCTTGGTGCATTGTATCCAGCAATGCCTCTAAAAACAACACTTGTCTTGTGGGTGAAAATTGCTATTTTGAAAAATTTAGAGAACAAAGAGGACTCAAAGCAATTCGGAGTAAACTTTAGAGACTTCTGGGTCACTTAACAACTCAAAAGGGCAAGGAGATAATAAAACTGTTTTGAACTTGAAGAATTACCTGTCTACCATGGCAATGGAGATATGCAGATAGGCTTCTTTTAAGATGAGGAAGGCAATGTAAGCTTGCAAAAGGAGTAAAGGTAAAAGGCTGATATTAATATTAGTATTTTAAACTTTGTTTCTTTATAAATGTGTTTAACTTTGGCAGCTCCCAAATGGGCCTCCAAGTTTCTTTTTCTGAACCAGAAAAAAATTGGGGAAAAAATTCAATATTCACTTCTTCTTCGTCATTCTTTCTCTATGGATCCCTGGTATAGTAAAATATTTTAGTGAGGATGGAGATAAGATGAGACTTTATCCCTGGTAACTGATGGAATGCCTACAAATGCAGGTGTTTTTAAAAGTGCAGTGCATGTCAGCCTCCCATTGTCCTATAATACCTCAGTCAGTCTGCTTTCTATGTTTACAGGAGAGTATAAGGGGGTGCAAGGCAGGTGTAGAGTGATAGTGGGTTGGGAGGTGTGTTGAGAAACAACCATTTCTTAGTCATAGCTGTTACCACCATACACCACTGCACTGATGTCACCAGGCTCCCCCTCTAATCTACTTGCCTTTTTTTGGTGTAGCAGACTTTTTTCCTATCCTTTTGTAACTTGCCTTTGTCTTGCTTATGGCAGTGGGACCAGCTTTTACAGGGATAGTTTCTACTGTATCTCAAAACAGTGAAAAGAAAAAGATCCTTGACTGATTGCTTTCCCTCTCCCTTTTCTTCCATTCTTGGACACCTTCTCTGTACAGGGTCCAAACAGTAGCTCTTTATCCAGAAGGGCATTAAGCAGTTCTGATTTTACATGTTCTGGCACTGATTATCTTTTCAGCTAGGCATATGTCCTAAGCACAACCCCCACCCCACCCCCAATGACAACTGCACTGATTACTACATCAGCTGTATTGGTCAAGCATCTCCCACTTTAGGACCCCCTGGCTTATGTCTTGACGGTTGAGGGGCTCTTAAAACTCCAACATGTGAGATTCATAATTAAGGGCTGTAATGGCCAGAGTAGTGGAGGCACAAGTCTTCTTCCTGAACTGGTCAATGATTTTACTCTATCATTGAGAATAGCCTTCTTGGTTGAAGTTGCAATGGATCCCTTGTTGGAATCCATGGACTTTGCTGCTGGACTAGCTACTCTCTCTTTTTGTATACAGTTATTTGTAGAAATCACTAACCCAGTAGAAGAAGACTGGCTTTTTATGAGTAGGGAGTGAGGAGTCTAGCTTCAGACAAACATTATTAAATGTATTATACATGAGTGGAGGAACAGACAGAGGTTTGGGTTGAAACAGGCCCAGAAAGTGCAGTTGGGTAAGAACTTACCATAAATGTACATGTTCTACTAGATTCATTACTGTGGTCCTGGCTCTAAACTGATGAAACCAGGTCCATAACTTATTTTCAAAGGAAGTGGAGTATAAGAGACTTTTTAGAATCCAATGACCCTAAAACAAACTTGGTAGAAAAGGCACCTATGAATGTAAAGCTCCCAACTGCAGCTTTTGCAGGTAAATGAGCAAGCCTGACCACTTCTCTTGCACCAACACAGGCTTAAATACAACTGTAAGGAAAAAAGGTGACTGTGATAGTGTAATGGTTATCTATAGGACCCAGTCCATGCTTTGCAACTGCTATTACACTGGAGAGTCAGCAAGATCAAGAAACATATATCCCAGCATCTTTCAAACATCTGGTTGAAAGTGACAAGGAATGTGCTAGTCAAATATAGCATGGAAAAATATTCAACAAGGTCTGGCCTACCCCACTTGATGGGAACAAGAATGCTCTATTGGGAAAAAAAAGAGCTGGAGTGGCAGATTTGTCTGAATGCATGCAATAAACCTGGCATCAACATTTGCAGGTCCATAAAAAGTATACTGGAATTGGGAAAGTCTGGATCTTCCATGTTGATCAATGTCACAAGAACACAATATTATACCATATACCAATTACAACTCCATACTCAAAGCTCCAACACAACCATTTTCTTTCAATGAACAAGGGTCCCATTCCTTTCTACTCACAACCCCTCTCCACTCACTGGAGATTTATCTGGGACTGACAAATGGACAAGGAGAATGAACTGCTAACATTACACTGACAAAGGACAAACTAAACCCTGAATCCCATGTCAGTTTTAGCTCAGTCATGGATCTTCTCAATTTCTACCAGGTGACTTTGACATTTCAACTGTGGACTCGACTAATGCAGCAGCTATGGCTACTCTTTGGAATGCCAAAGTTCAAGTGATTTAGTTGTTTGTGTTTGCTTTTAGATTCATAAATTACTACTAGGCTAACTGCTTTTCTGGGTCATTCTAAACTTAGCCAATTACCCCTTGTGAGAATCAAACCCTGCACCCTGTGTCTGTAAGGTAAACATGTTAACTATTATGCCAACTTCCCAACCTCTGCTTGTTTACTTGTGTATCCCATATTACAGTTCTCAACGGTTTCCAGTGTTCAGAAAATCATAGTTCATGCTTTGTAACTATTTTGCTTCTCTGTTTATGTATTTTCCAGCCTGATGACAGTGTAATATTTAACTTTTAGCTACAAACAAAGATCTGAAGCTCATCTAGCATGTGAGAAAAAGTTAATTAACCACTATTGCTTTTATAAGAAAGGTCTGACATAGGTTTAAATTAAAAAGGTTCATTTTAGTTTGT
>NC_056751.1:160532034-160740291 GCF_019279795.1 Protopterus annectens | reverse complement strand
GTTTTCATGTGCATGCCTGCCAAACAGCAATGGATAGTGCTGGATCATGTGTGCTATCAACACGGCATTCTCAGTACTAGAATGGGTGGGCAACTGTGCATGTGCTCTCTTGGCAGAGAGACATAAAGATGAAAACAGGTCTGTGCAACTCATACGGCAAGGTTACCACAGTTCATAATACACATCTCTGTCACCCCCCACCATATCAGCTTCAACAGACTGTACACACAACTTATTAGGTATGGCTACAGCTTAACAACCCTTTGGACAGATATTGTATTGTACCACATCTTCTACGTGATTGTAGCCATGTCCCCTGTGTGGACACTATCATTGCTGGCCTGTTACAGACTATTCACCTGCATGCCATTGTCAGGGCCACTATGGTTACATATATGCCAGTGATATGGCTGCTCTGAGACTGCTGCACCTCTGACAGTCTGTGTTATTGGGGATATTTATGCATGCTGTTGGACATGTACCAGGATTGTGTAGACTATTATTACCACAAATGTTCTAGAACAGTGACACAATAACATGTATATTTTCTATTGACCAGCAGATCCACCTCTCCACACCCATCTGCCCATGATACCTGTCCACATCACATGTGTGACCCAACCTAGGGCCTCCTCATGTACTGTTACAGCAATACCATCAGGTGGCACCACCCAGGAGATGTTGTCCCCCCCGTCAGGGTACACACATACATGTCCCTGTCCCCCGAGCTCAGGTCTAGGGTCTGTTCCATACCGGGCTCCACAGACACCTGAGGGATGTGCTACATCAGTCTGAGGCACCCAGTACACATTCACAGGGCCAACATGCTCCTCCTGTTCAGCCTTCAGACCAGGCACCTTCAGAATGTGGATTGCTGTTGTGAGTAGCAGTGGGTAGGAGGGCTTGTTCTCACTGTGCTCATATTGGGGACCATGGGGCGTCCACATCACAGACCACACACACCATTCACAGTGTTTACCTACCACGTGTCACATACCACCCCTGTAGACTGTCCTACCAATCCTGACCACCTCCACATGTGTACCTGCCATACTTCTCCATATTCCCATCGCATACTTCACAGACGGGGGCAATGTGGTGCCAACAAGGGACTAACATGTGACATACCCATCCATGGTGCACACACTGCCAGCTGTAGATATCTGTGTGTATTGCTATGTGTGTTGCTGCCTCACACATTAACACATATCACTGTGGTAGTGATATAGGGGACGTGTCTTTACATACATATATGATTGTGTGTGTTTGTATATATGTAGACATGTGCATATAGGTATATATCTATGTGTAGATATTTGTGATGTATATATGTGCACATATATATGTCTACACATAAGTATATGTATATTTCTGGACATACATGCTGATATACATATATATTTTTATATATTATATATGTGACATATGTACACATATGCATACCTATATCTGAGGTACATTCAGACATCAGCTCCACAATCTCACAACACCTTCCTGCACAGCTGCACTGTTCTGCCTTGCTACAACACAGACAGGTGCCACATATGGATACAGCCTGACATTAGAGGGGTATATGTGGGACACGATTGTAGGTAACCCTATTACACACCTATGACATTCCAGCATGCTACATTACAGATTCACCTGAGTCTCCTGCCAGTGTTGGGCCAGGACTCCCACATGTCACATAATAATGCCATTACTTCCACCACCAGCTATTGGCCACGTAATATACATACTTCCCATTACACAACACACACTATGATGGCTTACATCTTGGCCGTCAGTGCTGACCTGCACAGTTAACGGCTATGACTTACTACCCACAGGGACAGACTCTATTGTCCATAGCAGTTGTTCAGTTGAACATCATCACAACAACACCTGATGGCACATATAACTCATTCCACATCATCTATCCCATTATGATGGACCAGCTACTACATTCTATTACATGTATATACACTTCACATACCTGTTGTGGGAATGATGTCTTGTTGAATGGCAGCTGGCTAAAAGCCTGCAACATCAGCTGTTAGTTGAAGAGCTTTGTCTCTTATTTGTTTTCTTTTTTTTGCTTTCTCTCTCTCTCCCTCTATCTCCAGTGAATGGATTGAGCTGCTTTGAATCCATTGCAGCCTGGCTTTAGTAGGTAATGCACATTATCAGGTGATGGCCTCTGCACCAATCAGTGTCCTCCACTTGCTAACTGCATGCAGCTTGCTGTGTAGTACCTCCAATTACCACTGTCATGGCAATCACCTACTAAAAAACCCTACATCATGTGGGCGTGATCCATTTAGCTTTCCTGTGTGATGGACATCCTTCCTATGTGTGGGCATCAGTGTTACAGAGAGCAGGTAGCAATACCTCTTACGGGAGAACCAGCACACTCAGGCCAGCTACATATTTGTAAGAGGTTCCAGAACTACAGACAGAGTGTGAGTAGAGTTGTGTTATGCTTTGTATAGTACTGATGTTACAGGGTGTGTGTGTACATACTAGTTTACCTTGGAATGCAGTCTGTCTGCCTAGCTCTCAACTGTGGGCCTACCCTCTTGGTGGCCAGAGGTGTGCCTATCATGTTTTGTCTGTCTACCACACAGGTCCTATGTCAGATATTTCACTGGCAGTGTGTGTGTTGAGTGCTATCAGTACATGGCTACATCCATTTATGTTTCTAACCTCAATTCCATGACTAAGGGTATGATGCAGACTGTCTTGTAACACCAGCTACTTGCTTAGTGTATGGCAACAGTTTTCCACATATAGGCATGTGTTCCAGCCTCTGTTCTCCACCTACATACCAAGCTTTGCACATATGACATGCTGACAGGGGTTGTTCTGTAGTGGGCTGTGAGTATATCACACTGCCATTGCTGCCATCAGTCCACTGTTGTTGTACCCCCACACATACGGTGGGGCTGGGGCCATATATGTGTGGTCTTCACCTATACATGTGTGCCCTTATGCACTCCAGTGGCCAGTGTATGTAACAGTGGTATATGGCCCTGTATTATTGAGTCTGGGGGGTGCACCATAAATGACCTAGGCTGATACAAAATGTGGGGGTATCAGGGGAGAGCTGCCTTAAGGTATCTGGATGTACAGTACCATATACTTCACCTACATTTACATTACTTACATAAATTGGATTAATGCAGGCCTACTGCCTCCTGCCATACAGACTGTCCTGTTTGGCAGTGTGCTTGTGATGGTGTCAAGTTATGTCTTGTTATGCAACAGTTACATCCCATTTGGTCAGCTGAAGTCTTTACCACCTAGTGATTTTGTACAGAGTGTAGATAGAGGCTGCTGAACTATACACTTATATTACTTACTGTTGGTTGTTTGGTATCCTGTGGTTCAGTCTGTCTTTACTATTGTACAATTTGAAGGGCTTGGCCTGGACAGCAACAGCTGTGAACCTTTCCACACTACGGTATTAGTATAACTGTTTCACAGTTACATTACTCTGTTTATATGAATGTCAGTGTCTGAACAGCTATATGACATGGCATATAGAACTGTAATAGTACACAAATAAAGGTTTTCCATTTCTGCAAACCTGTGTGTTGTGTTTATTCCTATGACCTCTCTGTGGGTATATGTTGCAGGCAACAACTGTCATTTGTATGGGTGGCACATATAGTGTCCAGTTGTTAAGGTATTAACTGTAGGCATAGTGGCTGTTCCATACTGTGTGCACCTTCTACATATGTATCTTGCTATACATACCTCTGCGTGTGTATGTCTAGACACATATATATATATATATATATATATATATATATATGTATGTATATCTGTATCTGCATATATGTGTCTGCGTATATGTATCTTGGGGATGTTGATAGCTTCCACATTTTACATTTCCTATGGGAGCCAGACTGTACTGCATGGTATGTTACCAGTACCGGCCTGACATCATACAGGTGGGATGTAGTACTGTTAAAAATCTTGTGCCCATATTGTGTCAGGTCCTGGTTATGGGATCTGCAACACTTGGTAGTGTATTGCAGGGCGGACGTGTTTGGCTGTGGGAGGGGTATGCTTATTTGTACAAGACGTATATTGTTTGGGGCCTCTCAACCTTAACCGTGCATGTGGACATATATGTTTTAGTTAATCTACCATTGCTACCTACAAATGTATGGATATATATATATATATATATATATATATATATATATATATATATATATATATATATATATCTGCTTACATATATATAACTATGTCTGTAAATACCTACGCAGATATATATCTGCGTACATATATGTAACTTATTGTGTATAAGTAGACATATAGGTGTAGACACATATGTGTCGATGTAGGCATTTGCATGTATATATGTTCATATATAAAAGAAGAAAGCAGTGGAACAAAACTCTTCAAAAACGGCCTTTATTGTACCAATAGACCAAGTTAAGTGCTTTCATTCCCAGTATACATCACGGGACTTCTTCAGAACTAAAAACACTCACAAACTGAAACACTTGAAATAGTCTAATCATTTATTAGCTAACCAATAAAATCTTCAGACCTTCATTTAAAATTTAACCTTTAAAATGCTGGAGTTTCAAATGACAGGAAATACTAGTAAAATCATTAAGACCAGGATAAACAAAGGCATTTAAACACAATTGCCATCTCAACTCACATAACTCAAGATGTTCAGATAAAATATTCCCCTGTGGGTCAGGTGTCATCTGTTGTATTACCAAAAAGTTGAAATTATGCCCAATATATTCACTTATATGTTTACTCAAGGCATTCATAAGCTTTCCTTTTTTAATATCAGTAAGATGCTCATACATCCTGTCACGCAAATGCTGAGAAGTTTTTCTTATATAGAATTTTAAATGTGGAATGTGTTCATTATGTCTGAGCTTTGGCTAGCTAACATCTAGCTATATTCAACTGAATGTATAAGATAATTTAAGTACCTTTTATCTGCACTTTTTTCAAATAATACAGCATATTGATTTATTTGTGTTGCATTGAATATTAACTGAACTGGAAGTTTTGAGACTTTTATTCAGTTGCTGCTTGCTAGATTTTATTCCCTATTAGAATTCCTGCTGTTTTTTTCAGTTACTGCTTGCTAGATTTTATTCCCTATTAGAATTCCTGCATAGACAGTAATTGCAGTCGGGGGGTAGTCTCATTCACTGACATTCTGCTACTGCCTATTAAGTGTCACATTTTGAAATATTTTCTGCTTAAAACCTAAGCTTTGGCCAGCTCAGATCTAGCTGTATTCAACTGGATGTACAAGAGAATTTAACTACCTTTTATCTGAATTTTTTCAAATAATACAGCATTTTTACTGATTTATTTGTGCTACGTTGAATATTTAACTGGAAGTTTTGACTCTGTTTTTTTTAGGTTACTGATTGCTAGATTTTATTGCCTATTTGAATTTCTGCATAGATGCAGTTGGGGGTAGTCTCATTCATTGATATTCTGTTACTGCCTATTTAAGTGGTACATTTTGGAATATTTTCTGCTTAAAATCTGAGCTTTGGCCGGCTAAGATCTAGCTGTATTCAAGTGGACGTATAAGAGAATTTAAGTACCTTTTAACTGCACCTTTTTCAAATAATACAGCATTTTAATTGATCTACTTCTGTTGCATTGAATATTAACTGAACTGGAAGTTTTGACTCTGTTTTTTCAGTTACTGCTTGCTAGATTTTATTGCCTGTTAAAATTCCTGCATAGACAGTAATTGCAGTTGGGGGTAGTCTCATTCATTGATATTCTGTTACTGCCTATTTAACTGGCACATTTTGGAATATTTTCTGCTTAAAACCTGAGCTTTGGCTGGCTAAGATCTAGCTGTATTCAGCTGGATGTATAAGATAATTTAAGTACCTTTTATTTATTTATTTATTTTTTTATTTTACATTTGTTAACCGGGAAAAGTCCGACTGGATATATATCCATATACAGCGGAGGCCTGGGGAGAAAAGCTCCAAGTTATGAAAAATTTAGTAACAATAAAAATTTAGGTGATAGCATATCTAAAATTTAACAATGAATCTATTTATACTACTTAAAAATGCAGGTTACAAGGATCTCTATAAGGTTAACAGTTGGGCAAGGACAAAAGATATATATTAGTTATAAATAGATAGGAGATAAAAACATTATCGCTTAGGCAGTAAATATACAGGGAAAACCAGTTTCAGAGAGGTGTGTCTGAAGGATAAGAATTTTCAGTTAGTGAGTGATGAAGAAGAAATAGAGATGGTAGTATAGTCATCTAAGAAGGAGAAAAGGGAAACCACAATTGAGAGCTAAGTTTAGTCTAAAATGTTTATTGGTGTGTTTTTAGGTTAGTCAGGGTTGAGATATGAGCATGAGTATAGTTTGATTATCTCAGTCTACTTTATACAGTTAGTTGGGATTTAGGCATGGACATAGCCAGACTCTTCACTTTTTTCAAATAATACAGCATTTTAATTGATTTATTTGTGTTGCATTGAATATTAACTGAACTTGAAGTTTTGGCTCTGTTTTTTTAGTTACTAATTGCTAGATTTTATTGCCTCTTAGAATTCCTGCATAGACAGTAATTGCAGTCAGGGGTAGTCTCATTTATTGATATTCTGTTACTGCCTATTTAAGTGGTACATTTTGGAATATTTTCTGTTTAAAACCTGAGCTTTGGCTGGCTAAAATCTAGCTGTATTCAACTGGATGTATAAGATAATTTACGTACCTTTTATCTGCACTTTTTTAAAATAATACAGCATTTAATTGATTTATTTGTGTTGCATTGAATATTAACTGAACTGGAAGTTTTGACTCTACTGCTTGCTATATTTATTGCCTGTTAGAATTCCTGCATAGACAGTAATTGCAGTTGGGGGTAGTCTCATTCATTGATATTCTGTTACTGCCTATTTAAGTGGTACATTTTGGAATATTTTCTGCTTAAAACCTCAGCTATGGCCAGCTAAGATCTAGTTGTATTCAACTGCATGTATAAGAGAATTTAAGAACCTTTTATCTGCACTTTTTTCAAATAATACAGCATTTTAATTGATTTATTTGTGTTGCATTGAATATTAACTGAACTGCAAGTTTTGACTGTTTTTTCAGTCAGTTCCCCACCCACCCTTCCTGGTTTTGTTTTGGTGTTAATCCTGGTGGCTTTGAAACTGCCCACCCCTCTTGTAAATTTGTACTTGGATACTCCTTCTGGGCCCATCTCATTTGCTCCCTCAACTGAATGCAGTGAGATCATATTCTGATTTCAGGCACTCTTACTGTGTACAAAGAGAGCATCTGGGAAAGAAAAAAAACTATTTAGTAAACTTGTTTCCTTCCTTTCCTGTAGGTGGTCTAGACTGTAGGCTTCTGAGCCCCAAGTCTTTCTGTGTTGGAGGGAAGCCTTCTAGCTTAAGTTTGTTTCTTAGAACTAGCCAGTTTTCTAATTTCAGCACTCAAATCTGTTTCTTTGAACTCAGCACTTATTCAGAACTCGTAAGCACTAAATAAGCTGCAAATTACTACAGCACTCAACATTCCTCAGTTGTTTAGGGGAAAGCAGTTTTTAGTACTTAATAAATAAGCACCTATCCAGGCACGTCTAAGGGTCAGCTCTTGGTGATTTCGCCTGTCTATCTGATGAATCTGGGCATCTTGGGGCAATGCAGCAATTGCCTCATGTACACAGACAACCCTCTCCTCCTACCACCCAACACTACAACCTGTGAGAGATGCACTTATATAGCCAAACTGGAAGCAAATCTCTCTTCACCCAAGACTGGACTAGACAGTCAAGAGGAGAAGGTAAACACTTGTACCACACCACACTCATCACATAATCCATCAAAACCTACACCACCAAAACACACACATAGAAACACAAAACACACACCTACATTTGCAGAGGCTCTCAATAAAAATCTGCCCAAGCATCAGGAACCTCCAAAGTAGAAATGCAAGCAAATTCTACCCTCCAACACAACCCAAATGACGCATAGCTCACAAACTCAGTGTGCCACTCCACCACAGCCCATAAGGCATGACAACATACCCAACACTCTAGTCATAGGTGACTCTATAGTCAGGCACACTGATGTTCCACTCACCAGGCTAAACAAGGAGAAAGTTACTGTTAGCTGCCTGTCAGGTGCCAGGATCCACCACATAACGCACGCAATCAGGTCACTCCACAGCAAATACAAATATGACACTGTCATTGTCCATGTTGGCGTGAATGACCTGAGATGTACCTCCCTGGACTACATGAAAAGAGACATGGAGGAGCTCTCCGATCATGTAGCCGAGGCAGGTATGACCTTAGCCCTGAGTAGCATCCTGCCATCACCCAGAATGATACCACAGTATAAGGACAAAATGACTGACTTCAACAATTGGCTAAGCTTGTGGTGTCATTCTAAGGAGATCCAGTATTTGTCTGCCTGGGATGACATGATCGACAGACCACGATGCTTTGCCAGAGATGGCCTGCACCTGTCACCCTTTGGATTCCAGATACTGGCTAAGGCTCTTGCCACCCCTATAGTGCCTTTTTTAAGCTAGGTTCAAATGACAAATTCACCACCATAACAGGTACAAGCAAGCAAAATCTGAGGGCAATGCTACTCAATGCTAGAAGTCTAAACCTCAAAATGCACTCACTCGAGGCACTCCTTAAAATGGAGAACATCGACATCTGTGCAGTGACAGAGACCAGTTTCAAAGCTCCAGAAAGCACCCCTGTGTTACCAGGCTATAATTCATACCACACCTTTTGGCCACCTAACCAGGAACAAAGCACTAAAGGTGGAGGCGTGTCCATATTCATTAAGGATATCCACACCTCCAGGATAGTTGCACAGCATAATGCATCTGAGATTATCCAAGTGCAACTAACTCTGGGCAAGACCACAATCCAAATTCTAGCTTGCTACAGACCCCCCCCCCCACCATGCCCCAGGATTCCCACTCCTCATTTCTTGATGCACTGTAAAGTATTAGGGTACAACCCAAAACCCTAATAATGGGCGATGTCAACTACCCCACCATTAACTGGGAAAACTACTCGTGTACCAATTCTTTTGTTCAAAGTTTTCTGGAATTCATAAATTCCAGTGCCTTGGATCAACTTATTCATACCCCCACCAGGGGCAGCAATATCCTAGACCTGGTCATTACCAACATGGGCAACCGGGTTCCACACCAGAGGTCAATTCCTCGTTGGTCAGATCCAACCACAAGCTAATCACCCTAGACATCCACATCCCACTCTCACCCGCAATTAGAGAAACCACTGTAAAAAACTTCTCCAAAGCCAACTTCACACTTCTTAAGACAGAAGTGGCAAACTTCATGACACCCATGCAGACGGACAATAGAGGCATGACTGCTGAATCTACACAAATGCACTTTAGAAGCACCTGTATGAGTGCATGGATCATGCTATCCCTAACAGAACCAAGATGCTATCCTCCAAAAAAGGATGCCAATCTGGTGGTCCTCTACCATAAACAAACTCTACAACAGAAGAAAGAAACTGATGCAAAAAAAGAGTAAAATTCCATGACTGGAGGAACACCCTGGTCAACCTCAGTAAGAAGCGGAGATCCCTCATAAAATCCTCCAAAACTAGTTATGAAAACAAAATTGCCACTGACTCTAAAGACAACCACAAAGCATTCTATAGCTATGTCAAAAATCTCAATGGCAACACTCAGATCTGCTCTGAGTTACAGCACAATGGCATTAAATATACAGAACCAACTGATATTGCTAGCATCCTGGCAGATAGGCTAACTGTACCCCCTTCTCACCCCCTAGAGGGCCCATCTCTAAACTGGAAGAATGCAAAGTTCCTGTAATCACAGCTGCCCAGGTAAAAAATACACTCTCCAAAGCCAAGAACACAGCATTCATGGGACCTGACAATATCCCAGTCTGTGTTCTACATGAACTACAGATTGAACTGGCACCCTAAGTACCATGTTCAATCATAGCCTCACCTCAGGCTTTGTGCCTACTGAATGGCACACCATGACGGTTATCCCACTCCACAAAGGGGGAGCCATGACAGACCCCAGGAACTACCGCCCCATTAGCCTGACGAGCCTGGTCTGCAAGGCCATGGAACGTATCATGGAACTCATAAACAAAGACATTGGTAATCTTCAAACTCTCGAGCCTACCCAGTTTGGGTTTGTAAAAGGCAGATCATGTCTCCTAAACCTGATTGACTTCTTTGAAGCAGTCACCAAAGCCATAGATGAGGGTAAAGTGGTTCACACAGCTTATCAAGATCTTGCCAAGGCTTTCAATACCATCCCCCACTCTCGAATTATAGATAAGCTCACTAAACTAGGTATAAATCCCTATGTCACAAGATGGGTTGCCAACTGGCTCAAGGACAGAACACACACTGTGAAAGTAGCAGACTCCAAATCCGACAAACATACAAACAGCAGTAAGTTAGAATTCCTAGAACTGACACTAGTAAACAGCACGTATATTAAAAAAGTTAACATACAAATGTTTTAATATATATATATATATATATATATATATATATATATATATATATATAGAGAGAGAGAGAGAGATACACACACATATAGATTTTATATATACATATCTATATATCCCCCCAAAGACATCTTAACTTGTATCTGGAAGCTGTAATCTGCCAATGTAGGCTGCTGAGGAGATTAAACTGTGCGATTCTTACAGCTGGCACTAAAAGACTGACTTCCAGTAACAGCTGGTAGGGCTTTCCCTGATGGGAGGGAAATCCCCTGTGACAGGGAGTCAGAAGAAGGGATTCTGAGCTCTTGAAAACTTCCACTGTGGGTTTGTGCAGGGCACACAACCAATATGTCATTGAGGCAGCTTGAATAATGAACATTACAAGAAAAAGGAGGCTCACCAACAGGACAATTACTTGAATAAACATAGGCATTAGTAGCAGCCAACAACACAGAAAACAGACCAACAGGTACAAAGATCCATCACTTGGACTGGCTAAGATGGGCCAAGGATTTTACACTCCTATGTCTGCTTTGTACACACACATATAGATTTTATATATACATATCTATATATCCCCCCAAAGACATCTTAACTTGTATCTGGAAGCTGTAATCTGCCAATGTAGGCTGCTGAGGAGATTAAACTGTGCAATTCTTACAGCTGGCACTAAAAGACTGACTTCCAGTAACAGCTGGTAGGGCTTTCCCCTGATGGGAGGGAAATCCCCTGTGACAGGGAGTCAGAAGAAGGGATTCTGAGCTCTTGAAAACTTCCACTGTGGGTTTGTGCAGGCACACAACCAATATGTCATTGAGGCAGCTTGAATAATGAACATTACAAGAAAAAGGAGGCTCACCAACAGGACAATTACTTGAATAAACATAGGCATTAGTAGCAGCCAACAACACAGAAAACAGACCAACAGGTACAAAGATCCATCATTTGGACTGGCAAGATGGGCCAAGGATTTTACACTCCTATGTCTGCTTTGTTATATTTGCTTTGTTTTGCTATGTGAAAGCAAAGATGGCGGCGCCGACTATGGCAGCGGCCTCTCTGGCTCCCAATATGCACTTTCTGTTTTTGTGTCTCGTCAAGTGAAGTTTTTTTTCATTGGGTGAGTCCGCTTCTTGCTCTATAGTGAGCGGACTTTGCCTTGGGAATGCTGGTGATGTGAAATACTGTCGGTTTTGCTTGTTTTCATAAAGTAGCATGGAGTGGCGGAAGTTGAGCCTGCGACAGTGATCGGGCCAATACAGAGTGCGGGAAAGAGAATTTCATTGATTTTGGAGGGGTCTCTTGAATACGGCAGTGATTGGAGTGGCAGAATATGGAGAAGGAAGATGGTTTAGATGTGGTGTCGGTAGAGAGGAAGTCTTGGTAGTTGCTGTGAAATGTTTTGGTCAATGAGGCCGGTCGGGCCTGCAGGTAGAGGTGACTGGACTGTGGTCAGAGAGGTCGCAAGGAGGTTTGTTGGAGTAGAAAGTTGTTGTGGATGGTCAGAAGTGTAGAAGCGGTTGACTGAAGGCAGCGGCAGTGAGATAATGTTGATCTTCGTTGCCTCTTGACTGTTGTGTTGCAAACTGCTTTACTGTTACATGTTATTGTGTTGTGTTATCATGCATGAGCTTGAAAGAATGAAATTTCATTCAGCTGCACTTGTACGGTTGAATGCCAAAGCTTGCTTTGCTTATGTACCCCTATACCCACAGGCATAGGGTATATATGCTAGACATAAAACAGTACAGAAGTTTATTTTGGCCTTGGTACACTGGGCAGATGTTAGGCTACCTCTATGAGAAAACCCAATATTACAATACTGCAACAGTGATCTAAAGAAGGACATAATACTTTTATTTTCTGCAAAAATCAGTGCACTGCCAGCACAAACATGCATACGGTGAACACACTGGGTAATGCGAATGAGCCCAAACAGAAGTGTCCAAAGTTTGTAATAACTGCCTTGGATTCTTGATGTGCACTTACCTACTGGACTGCTTGTGGATTTATACATGAAGGAAGGCATCCTAGAGCCTTAAAAAACTGAGGACCAACAGTTGAGACAGAGAGGTTCTGCATCCATTACTGACACAAAGATCAACAACAGGGATAATGGCTTAAGATGCAGTGTGCCAGAGGTTCCCAGTCAAGGCAGAGAGACTGCAATTCTAAGCTAAATAGAATGGGACTGAAGCCATATCCACTGAAACAGATAACTGATGTTAAACTACCAGTTAACACTAGCATTCTCAGGGTGGAGCCACAAGCATAGAAAATGATGAAAAACTTTGGTGCCCACGACTTTGGAGAGAAAATAGCTAAGTGTATCCCATGTTGCGAATTTGGGAAGGGGAAGAATCAGGAAATTTCTGTTGAGCTCTCTAAATAGGCATCCACAAAAGTATCTTTAACAGAAGTCAACTGGGGAAAAGGCCTCGCCTCAAATGTTCTAGCACAGAGTCTAGAAACAGTAATAGGCACGAAATCAGCCACCACAATAAAGCCTGGAAACCAATACCACAAAAAGGAAGGGAGAGGGAAAACTTTCAAATAATCTTTTACTGGAAACTTTTTTTAAATGTTGCGACTTAATCAGCAAAATCTCTGTAATGAGAAGACGCATTTACAGCCTTTTTATACATTTAAATGCAAACAGGTATGCCAGAGCTGAGAAGGAAAACAAAGACCAAATGGTGTACTTGGGATTGAGTACAGACCTGCCCCATCCCACCCCTCCAGAGCAAATGACACAATGCAAGTGCATATGCTATGGAAAAACTAGTCTGCATGCGGAAGCCATTCAAAAGCAAAAATAAAACTGAAAAAAATCCCTAAAATAAGGGACCACCATCAGAATACCTTAAATAATTTTAAAATACTATATACATTTATTCTTAAATGGCAATGCTCATTATAATGAAAAATTCAGCATGTGAACACTACAGAAAGAGCGCACGCACACATACACAAAAAAGACAAAAGCCATTAAATAAAATTATGTACTCACCATAACTATGCATCTGTGTTATCAATTTTCATTCTTCGACATATGGGTTTTGGATTCAACTTAGCCACTTTTTTCTAGATTGTTGGGCATGACTCTTGAGGTCCTCCCTTTACCTATAATGTCCCTAACTCCTGCATCACTTCACACCGAGTTTGCTGTTACTATACAATGATCTAAAATGTATGTGACAATAAAAGAGAAAGCAGTACAGGTACAGAATAGGTCACTCCTAAAGACATGTCTGGGGGGAAGGAGGAGGGAAGTTGAGAAAGAATGAAAATGGACAACACAGATGCTTTATATCCGATGGTGTCATTTTCATTCACCCCTCAACGTATGGGACAGAGGCTGGAGAACCACAGAAAGTACAGTTGTGTACCTACCATAAATGTAGATGTTAAGAGTGTATTCACTGTTGCAGACATTATTCTTGGGTTATCCTGCTGGCAGGCTACCCTCAGTTGGCCAGAATTCCAAAGTCTAGGTCCAGCGTCGGTTGCTGTCGCCTCTTCCCTGACGTCAGTGCACCAAGGGTATAAAAGATGCAGCCGACGCCATTTTCTTCAGTTTTTCTTGCCCCAGATGTCTCCAAACTGGTAGGCTGAAAAATATGCCAATAAAAATGCATGCACATAAATAACATTTCCTTCATCTACAAGCAAATACACCAAATAGGTTGTATAGGATAGAGAAGTGCAGATAAGTCCCAGCAAAGAAAAGGGGAATGGTGGGTGGGTAACCTGGACTGCAACAGTGAATACACTCTAACATCTACATTTATGGTAGGTACACAACTGTACTATGTTCATCGTGTTTCACTGTTGCAGTAATTACTCTTGGGTTGAATCCCAAAGCTGAGGATGGGTGGCTGGGCTAAATAGGATTAGGAGAGGCTAAGAGGCCCTGCAGAACTGCAGTGGCAAAGCCTGCTCTGGACTTAGAGTAAACAGGTAAGTGGTAGTGCTTTGTGAAAGTGTGCACTGAACTCCAAGTTGCAGCCTCTAAGATATCTTTGGTTGGTACTCCTCTGAGGAAGGCTGCTGAAGTGGCTGCTGCTCTGGTGGAATGAGGCCTAATGCCCTTAGGCACTGATTTGCCATGTTGAAAATAGCAGAAACGGATGCAATGGCCTATCCATTTAGAAATAGTCTGTTTTGAGATAGCCTTTCCTTGTGATCCTGCAGGATATGACACAAAGTTGCTCAGTCTTTCTGAAAGCTTTAGTTCTGTCCAAGTAGAAGCGTAACTGCCTGTGCATGTCCAAAGAATGCAGAATTTTCTCACCCTTGTTCTGTGGATTTGGATAAAAGGTAGGCAAGGGAATGGTTTGGTTGAGGGCCACACTGGACACCACCTTAGGCATAAATGTAGGGTTTGTCCTCAGAAAAACCATGTCTGGATGCAAAATGATAAAAGGTTCCACAGCCATGAGAGCTTGTAACTCCAAAACTCGTCTTGCAGAGGTTATTGCTAGGAGCAGAGCTGTTTTCCAGGATAAGAATTTTATATCTGCTGTTGATGCTGGCTCGAAAGGAGGCAGTATGAGTTTTTCCGAAACATAATTGAGGTCCCAGGCCGGAATTGGTGCTCTCCTTGGAGGCCTAATGTTTTTGGCCCCTCTGAGGTACTGCCTTATTAAAGGATGAGAAAAGATAGGTGGTTCCATATTGTAATGGGCTGAAATGGCAGAGGCATGAATCTTAACTGATGAGAAAGAAAGGCCTTTGTTCAGCATCTCAAGTTAGGTATTGTAAAATCTGAGGGATATTTGGCACACACGTGTCAATGCCTTGTTCCTGGTTCCAAGCACAGAATCTCTTCCATTTTTCTGCACAAGATTTTCTGGTACTGGGCCTCCAAGATAACTTCCATGAAAGAGGAATGTTCTGAATGGCTACATTATCCACCATGCTGCCGGATTTAAGGTCCTGAGTTGAATGTGCAGGATCCGATTGTTTTGTTGGGTCAGCAAGTGAGATGTTTGAGGCAATATCCATGCTGGACCTTGAGACAAGCTCTTTAGGATTGGGTACCAGTGCTGGCGTGGCCAGTCTGGTGCAATCAGTATCATTTTTGGCTTCTCGTCTGACCTTTAGGAGTACCCTGGGAAGGAGAGGCAGTGGAGGAAAGGCATATACTGTTAGATTTTTCCAGCTGAAGGATAGGGCGTCCACTTTCCATGCTTGCTTGTGATAAATCCTTGTGCAAAATCTCTGCAATTGGCAGTTGTGAGGGGAGGCAAATAGATCTATGTCTGGGCATCCCCATTTCTTTATCATGCTGAAGATTTGTGGATCCAGTTTCCATTTGTGGGGATCCATGAGGTTTCTGCTTAGTTCGTCTGCCAGAGTATTTGTTTTTCCTGGCAGTAATTGTGCTTGCAGGTGAACTTGAAAAGCCAATGCTGTGTCCCATAAGGTCATTGCTCATCTGCAGAGGGGGTAGGAATGTGTGCCTCCCTGCTTGTTTATGTACCACATGACAGTAGTACTGTCGGTCTTTATCAGTAGCTGTCCTGGATGAAGCAGGTCCTTGAAAGCTGTCAGAGCATTTTGAACAGCTAGCATCTCTTTTTGATTGATATGAAGATGCATCTGGTTTGCAGGCCATGTGCCCTGAATACATTTTCCTGCCATATGGGCCCCCCAGGCATAATCTGATGCATCCATTGTCAGTGTCTGTCTGGCTGTGGGTAAACTGAATGGCAGACCCTTGTTGCGGTGACAGGCTTCTGCCCACCATCGAAACTCCTGCTGCAGGCAGGGAATGAGTGCAATTACTGTCTCCAGGCTGTGGCAATGCTCAGTCCAAACACTTTTTAGATATCATTGTAGTTTCCTCATATGCAGTCTGGCATATGGAATTAATAGAATGCAGGATACCATGAAACCCAAGGCCTGCAGGATTTTCCTTGCAGATAAGTGGGTTTTTGTTGCCAAGTTCTTGAAGTAAGAAGTCAGTTGCTTTTGTTTGTCTGGCGTGAGATAAGCCATCTAGGCAGTTGTATTTAAGCTTGCACCCAGGAATATTATCTCTTGAGAGGGCACTAGTTTTGATTTCTTTTCGTTTACTGTATACCCTAGGCCAATTAGTAATCTTTTTACAAACGTCAGATGCTTTAGAAGGATGTCTGTTCTCTGCTTGAATTAGGCAGTCGTCCAAGTAGGGATATATTTGAATTCCTCTATCTGCAAAACGCAATTACTGGTGCCAGGCATTTTGTGAAGACCCTGGGTGCAGTAGATAAGCCAAAGGGCAGTGCAGAGAATTGGTAATGCATTGAGCCAGCTATGAATCTGAGGTATCTTCTGCAAGATTGTCTGACTGGGACATGGAGGTATGCCTCTTTTAGGTCCAAAGTTACGAGCCAAGCCTTCTTGCCCAGCATGGGCAGTAGCTGCTGTAGAGTCAACATCTTGAATTTTGGAACTTCCAGAAACGTATTTAGTATAGACAGGTCCAGTATTGGTCTCAAGGTTTTGTCCTTTCTGGGTACTAGGAAAAGTCTGGAGTAAAATCCTTGCCCCTGCTCTTGTTGCGGTACTTGCTGAATGGCCCTCATGTCCATGAGGGGTGTAATTTGTTTTTGTGCCTCTGCCCATTGATTGTGTGGCAGGTCTGGCATATCTTTTGACCTTGGTAGTGTGTGAAAATGGAACCTGTAGCCTTGGGACACTATGTTCAGGACCCATTTGTCTTGGGTAACCATTTGCCAATTTGATGAAAAAAGTGCTAGTTTTCCCCCAAGGGGGCTGCCAAAAGAAAAGTGCTGGGATCTGGCAGAGAAAAGTCATTGGGACTGTTTCCTGTAAGGTTGTGATTTGTCTTCTCCGCTTTTGGAGGTAGAAGCACCCCATTGTTTAGGCCTGTATGAGCCTTGGGGCTGAGATCTGCCTCTGGGACGCCTGTATCTGCCTCTTTGTGGTCTGTCTGACACTGGAAAGGACCAATATTTAGAAGGCCAGTTCCTGCTAAACCTGGGTGGCTGTACCTGTAAGAAATCCTTAACTGCATGGATTTTGCTTTATCCTCCATTTTTTTCAACAGCTCTTCTGCTTTAGTACCAAACAAAGCATCATGCTGTAATGGTGCATCTAATAATTTTGCTTTAACATGATCAGGCAGATTCTGTTCCTTTAACCAAGCATGCCTTCTAATAACAGAACCTGTAACAGCGGCCCTGCAACAGCCCTCCAGTGAATCATAACCACATTGTAAAATATGCTTTCCCACTTGTTCAGCTGCATGCAATAAATCCTGCAATTCCTTGTTCTCTGAACATTCAGTATTTGTCAACAATTTCTGTTTAAGCAGTGACATTAAATATTGCTGATATTTAAGCATATGAAACTGACAATTTAAAGCCCTTACAGCCAAGGTAGCAGAAGTGTAGACATTTTCCCCCATCTGTCTAGAGCCCTAGAATCCCTATCAGAGGGGACAGGGTTTTTTGCAGTGGAAGCTTTAACCCCTTTGGGACCCTGAGATATAGTTTCTGGGTCAGTAGCGGGGTTTTTATATAAGAATTTATGAGAATCCGGGACCTTGTAGTACCAGTCTGGCATAGCAGGTGCAGGGGGTAAAGAGTCAGGGGACAGGCCGGACTCTGAAAATACATCAATGTCTAGAACAGGTGGAATAGGAAGGGGTCTGTGCTGAGGAAGTAGCAGAAAGTCTGAGCCTTTTCTTAAATTCAGAATAATCTTGGCTCTCCCAGTAGAAATGCTTCCTCATGGTATGCAGGGTTTCCCTAAAAGAGTAATCCTCAGGAGGAGAGGCTGAAGGAATGGATTCTTCAGCATCAGAATCCTCAAAGGGAAGCATGGAATAATCCTGTTCAGAAGAGGAATCAGAGGAAATAGAAACCTGATCAGAAGAATCATACTCTGTCTCTTGCCTAGGCCTCTTATCAGGAGGGTGATGGGAGCCCCTGATCAAAGTAATTAGGTCTTCGGCCATTTTGAGCATCTGTTTTTTAGGCATGGAAGTCTGAGTAGGAGAATGCTGTAATTGTTTCTTTGTCTTTAGAGCTGCTTTAGTCTTTGAAGCTGAAGATGGCTTAATATATAGTTGTGTAGGTCTGAAGACACCCTCAGAAGCAGATGCCTGCTCAGTGGCTCTGGACCCATCTGAGGGAATGATTTCCGAGTGTCCAATACCTTGAGTATCCAGAGGCTCAGTCGGCTCCACGAGGGAGTCGGAAGTGGCCTGTGGCTCTGAGGCAGTGGGCACCAGGGGCTGCGAAAGCTCCTCACTGAGAACTGGCGAACTGGCGTCTGGCCTAGCAGAGGCCTCGTCAGTTTTGGACATCGGATGTCTATCCTTTTCCTTGTCCTTGCGTTTTTTGTAAACTCTGGTTGTCGGCTGTTCCAACGGCATTATATAATTAAATCTTCGGCCAAAGTAATGAAATGCAAAATGGAACCGGCGCTTAATAGTGCGTTGGTTAAATCTAGCACAAAACTGACAGCTAGCAACGTTGTGATCAGGGCCTAGGCAAGGAATAAAGTAAGAGTGAAAATCCTTATGAGGTATTTGCTTCCCACAAGAAATGCAATTGTTAACTTTTTCTGACATCAGTCTGGAGCAAGAAAAAAAGTTTCCCCAACGGGGTACTTAGCTTTAATGAAGACTTCGGTTCTGAAATTCGGATTTGAAAATCTCAGGAGTCGGACGACAGGCACTTGTGAACTGCTTTTGCTTCGGGCACCGCGCGGCAAGAAAGACTGAAGAAAATGGCGTCGGCTGCATCTTTTATACCCCTGGCGCACTAACGTCAGGGAAGAGGCGACAGCAATCGACGCCGGACCTAGACTTTGGAATTCTGGCCGACTGAGAGTAGCCTGCCAGCAGGATAACCCAGGAGTAATGACTGCAACAGTGAAACATGATGAACATCCAAATGCAGCTGTGCTTCTGGAAATATCTAACTTGTAATGAGCAATAAATGTATCAGCATCTGACTAAATGGCAGCTGCACAATATCAATGGAAGCCTGGCCCAGAACGCAGATGATGTAGCCACTGATCTAGTTTAATGCACTTCTGAAGGTTTTGGCAAGGTTACAGCTCTTAACAGTAAACATAGGAAATACAATCTGTAATCCACCTGGTTAGGGTAACTTTGGATACTGGTCTTCCCAATTTGTTACTGGTAAAGGAGACAAACAGTTGGTCAGTTTTTCTAAATTCCTTCGTCCTATGAAGATAAAAACAAAGTTGCCTATGTACATCTAAAAGGTGAAGCATATACTCTCCTTTATTGTCAAAATTTGGAAAGAAGACTGGCAAATTGATAACTTGATTGATGTTTGTTTCAGTGACAATTCTGGGTAGAAAGGAGTTAAGTACATAAGGTAACATCTTTATAGAGATTAAATAAGGCTGTTTTGAAGATAGTACTTGGAGTTCATCACCTCACAGAAGTAATAGCCTCAATAAAGATAGTCTTCCAAGAAAGAAATTTGATGTGTGATTTAGCCGAAGGCTCAAAGAGAAATTGTACCAAGCTTTGTAATACAATAGTAAAATCCCAAGGTGGATCTTTTAATTGGAGGTCTAAACAAAAAGGTACGTTTACAGAGTGCTTTACATAAAGTACAGTTGTGTACACTTACCATAAATGTAGATGTTTGAGTGTATTCACTGCTGCAGTCATCACACTTGGGTTATCTGCCTACAGGTAGCCCTCAGTCAGCCCGAATACCAGAGTCTTGGGATTTCTGCGTCGGATGCCGTCACATCTTCCATGAGGTCAGGTCATCAGGGGTATAAAACATGCAGCCGACACCATTACATCAGTTTTTCTTGTCCCAGATGTCAGGAGCCCCCAAAACAGGAAGCTATTACCTGGTGTGTAACACCTCCAGTAAAAAGTAAATACCCCTGCCATAAAAAATGGTCATAAAGAGGATAGGCAGAAAGGATAGAGAAAGCCAGAGGGCTGGAGGGAGGGAAACCAGGACTGTAACAGTGAATACACTAACATCTACATTTATGGTAAGTGTACACAACTGTACGATGTTCTTCATGTTTCACTGTTGCAGTCATCACACACTGGTTGATTCCCAAAGCTGAGGAAGGGTAGAGGCAGTCAAGTAGTGTTAGGGCAGGCTAGCAGGCCTTGTAAGACTGCTGTAGCAAATCAAGCTCTGGATATAGAAAAAAATAAGCAAATGGTAATGCTTGGTGAAGATGTGTACAGACCTCCAGGTTGCAGCTTCCAGGATGTCCCTGGCAGGGACTCCCCTGAGAAATGCTGTAGAGGTTGAAGTAGCTCTAGTGGAATAAATTCTGATTCCCCCAAGGGGTAGGATTTCCATGGTGCTTGTAGCAGAAATGGATGCAGTGTGCTATCCATTTGGAAATGGTTTGCTCTGAGAAGGCCTTGCCGTCTGCCCCTGTAGCAAAGCTGACTAGCAGATGGTCAGATTTTGTTAAAGGCTTAGCCCTGTCAAGGTAGAACCTGAGCTGTCTGTGCACATCCAAGGAGTGCAGGATCCTTTCCCCTTTATTCTGAGGATTAGGAAAAAAGGCTGGCAAATGGAGGGATTTGTTTAAAGCCACACTGGATACCACCTTAGGCATAAAGGATGGGTTAGTCCTAAGGGAAACCCTGTCAGCATGGAAAATAATGAAGGGCTCCACCACCATTAGTGCCTGTAACTCAAGACACTCTTCTTGCCGAAGTAATAGCTAGAAGAAAGGCCGTTTCCCAAGAGAGGAATTTTAACTCTGCTGAAGCAGCAGATTCAAAAGGGGGAAGTGTGAGCTTCTCCAGTACAAAGTTAAGGTCCCATAACGGGGTGGGAGTTGTCCTAGGGGGCCTTAAATTGTTAGCTCCTCTCAGGAACTGTTTGATGAGAGGGTGAGAAAAGACAGGTGGCTCAGTATTATAATGAGCTAAGATGGCAGAGGCATGAATCTTAATGGATGAGAAGAATAGGCCTCTGTGGAGAAGATCTGCTAGGTAATCAAGGATTTGAGGTAAGGTGGGCACAGCCGTGTCCTTTCCTTGAGACTGACTCCAAGAACAACACCTTTTCCACTTTTCAGCATAGGATTTTCTAGTACTAGGCCTTCTGGCCTCAAAGATGACATCCAGCACCTGCTTGCTGAGGGATGTAGGTGGTGTATTCAGGGGCTAAGCCAGACTGCAAGGTTTAGGGTTTACAGCTGTGGATGCAAAATCTGTCCCTTCTGCTGAGACTGCAGGGAAGGTGTCTGATGTAGGTGGCACTGCTGTCAGACTGCGTAGGATTGGGTACCTGTGCTGGTGTGGCCAGTCTGGTGCAATAAGGATTGCCCTTGGCCTGTCCTGTTTGATCTTGAGCAATACTTTGGAGAGGAGGGGCAGAGGAAGAAAGGCATAAATTGTGAGGTTTTCCCATGTAAAGGATAGGGCATCCACCTTCCAGGCTCTGCTGTGAGGGTTCCTGGTGCAACATTTGCTCAATTGGTGGTTTTGGGGGGAGGCACAAAGATCCACCTCTGGATTAGAAGTTTGAATGAGTTGGGTTCCAGTTTCCACTCCTGAGGGTCCGGTAGAGGTCTGCTTAAGTAGTCTGCCAGTGAATTTTGCTTGCCTCCAGGAATTGAGCTTGTAGGTGCAGTTGGTTGCTCAAGGCAGTGTTCCACAGGGCCATAGTTAACCTGCAGTGTGAAAGAAGAGAGACAACAGGGCAATAGATGTATGACTGCTGAATCCTACACAAATGCACTTTATAAGCACTTACGAGTGCATGGATCATGCTATCCCTAACGGAACCAAGATGCTATCCTCCAAAAAAAGTAAGCCAATCTGGTGGTCCTCTGCCATAAACAAACTCTACAACAGACAAAATAAACTATTGCAAAAAAGAGTAAAATCCCATGACTGGAGGAACTCCCTGATTAGCCTCAGTAAGAAGATGTAATCCCTCATAAAATCCTCCAAAGCTAGTTACGAAATCAAAATTGCCACTGACTCTAAAGACAAACCACAAAGCATTCTATAGCTATACCAAGAATCTCAATGGCAACACTCAGATCTGCTCTGAGTTACAGCACAATGGCACTAAATATACAGAACCAACTGATATTGCCAGCATCCTGGCAGATAGGTTCAGTGCTAACTTTACCCCCTTCTCACCCCCTAGAGGGCCCATTCTCTAAACCGGAAGAATGCAAAGTTCCTGTAATCACAGCTACACAGGTAAAAAAAACTCTCTCCAAAGCCAAGAACACAGCATCCATGGGACCTGACAATATCCCAGGCTGCATTCTACATGAACTACAGAACGAACTGACACCCCACCCAAGTACCATGTTCAATCATAGCCTTACCTCAGGCTTTGTACCCACTGAATGGCGCACCAAGACGGTTATCCCACTCCACAAAGGGGGAGTCACGATGGACCCCAGGAACTACTGCCCCATTAGCCTGATGAGCCTGGTCTAAAAGGCCATGGAATGTATCATCATGGAACTCATAAACAAAGACATTGGTAATCTCCAAACTCTGGGTGCAAAGATGAGCCCCTCTCCCCAACTGCCCCCAGAGAAGAACAGTCGGGCAATCTTTCAGGAATGCTGAAAAGGGTCTATCCGAGAGAGAATCTTGAAACCCTTGGTATTGCGGACCTCCACTACTGTGTGGGCATCATCTTCTGTTGCGAATTACTCCTGTACCTCTGGAAGAAGAATCTCCAAAAGAGTCTTGAAAAGGTCCTCAAGATTTCCAGATCATCATCTTATCACAGTGTAAAAAGGTCCTCTGCAGGGTAGAAAAACAGATTCCCACTGCAGACAAGGTCTTTCTATTTTGCTCACTGCTGGAAAGTGTCTAACAGCAGGCCCAAACACATAAGATCCATTAAAGGGAGTATTGATGAATGACCTTTTAAAGGGCTCCACAAAATCACAAATCTCACCTAGGCATGTCTCCTGATGGTTATGCTTGAACCCTCAAGCCCATGAGGAACCTTCAGCGACATGAGAGATTAACCTCATGGATGCATCTCATGTAGACTGTACGGTGGAATGTTGCAAAGAATAACCCTTCTCTTCCTCCCACCAACATGGGCTCTGGGTAGACTTAAGTTCCTTAATCAAGTCCCTTTGTAATCTAGTAAAGTGTGCCAAATAATTAGGCAACCATAAGGCAAATGCTGCTGAAGCATAGAAGGGCTTCCCATGACTTGTCCAATGCCCTAGATTCTCTATTAGGGGGATGGACAGGGGGAACATTGCTCAGCAATCTCCTTTTTTGGTGGTTGCTGCAACTGCCATAGCATCTATGGGGATTCCTTTACTCCACAACTGCTTATCGTTTGGTGCACCAAGGATTTTATCTGGACACTGGGGAATAGGCTCTATGGTGTCTGTCTCCTTCCATGCCCGGTAGTAGACAAGATCTATAAGCTCATCCATAAGGAGGGGGTCAGTACCCAACACATTGATGGGCCAGACCCGAAGGCTTCTAGGAATAGACTCCTCCTAGGAAGGGGTTTTGGAGGACCAACCACATTTTTGGAGTAGGATTTCTAGAATGTCTCCAAAGGAGATGTCTTCTGGTGGTGATCCTGGGGACTCAACAACATCAGTGTCTTCGGTTAAGGATTCCCAAGGGGAATCTTAAGTGCCTCCATTTGTGGGACCTCTTTAGTGGGGGGCTCTGGAGAAGTATCGGAAGAGGCTGGGACTTCCGTAACTGGAATTGCCTGGAAGCTCTTATGGGCTAGCTGTCCCTGTGGTGTAGGATGAAAACGCTCAGAAACAGGATCCGAAGCAGGAACAGGAATAGGATCCAAGGAAGAACGAATCAAAACAACTCTCCGACAGGAGAAAGCACACTCCACCCTTGAAGGCACAGGGTCCTGGAAATCCCAAATCCAACCTCACTGGAGCTGAAACTCTCAGATCACATAAGCCCAGGTCCGCTCCACTTCTTGGAGCAGAGTTGTCCAGCACCAAGGCTCAGAGGGGATCCGAAAGCTTCAGTCTAAGTCATTCCCCCGATCTGATGCAGACGCTTCAGCTCAGCGACTTCCTGCTTGGGTGGGGGGGGGGGTCAGCACTAAATGGGTCAGGGAGACAAAGTCGCAGTAGGCATCATCAAATCTGAAGCTTTGACAGAGTTCTCAGATCCAAAACAATATGTCAGATTGGAGAAGGAGAAATGATGGTATGTGAAGGCTCACAGATCCAATGGACGATGGAGCCAGTAAAACCACCTGGATCTGTGCTGTATTTTTTTCATCTTGGCCACATCTGCTTCAAAAAGACTTCAGGAGAACTTGACAGAAGAGGAAGTGTATGAAGGATGAGACAGCCCTCTTGGGGTCTCCTGTAAAAAGGGAGATTTCAGCTTTGGAGAAACTGGCTCTGAAGAAAAACGATGACTCTAAAGTCGAGGAGACTTGGAGATTGAAGGATTCTATCTGTAGAGGTCAGATCTGAGAGCTTTGAAATCTTTGCTGGTAGCTCCAATGTTGGTATCAGTTTTGGGAGACCAGACTGCTTCCTATGCTCCATAGATGGACTTTGAGGGGGGTTTGAGCCCCTTAAGTAGAACCTGAAAAAGTCACTGAAGCAAAGAGAAGGCCCTTCTAAACCAGCTTACTATGCCTGTCACTAATGGCTCTGGCACTGAAACGCACAAATCGAACATGGCATGCTTAGGTAAGTGGGGCCTAAACAATAAATGCACTCCCTGTGGATATCAGAGTTCGGGTTCCTATCAGGTAGTCGCACTTCTGCAAGTTCGTACCTCATATGGTTGAGACCATAACTTTGAAATTTGCAAAAGTTCAAACGTTTCAAAGGAAATCTCCATAAGGGGAGGTTTCCATTTTGTTCAATGTGGTGCGATCTCAGAGTTAGTATATTTAAGTAGCGGGGGTGTGCAGGGGGGCTTGCCCCCCTGCCTACAACAGTTTTTTTTTGTTTTCTTTTATTTTTATTCATAGTCGAGGTTTTTTAACTTCGAACAGGATGGTTAGAACATTCAGTGTTTGAAGTTATTGAACTCGACTATGTAATATAGACTTGGCTTTTAAAGTGTTAGAATATCCTGCATATAAAAGAGAAAAAAAATAGGGATATATATATATATATATATATATATATATATATATATATATATATATATATAGATAGATAGATATAGATATATATATATATAGATAGATATATATTTTTTAAGGAGGGAAAATTATACAGAAAATGTAGCTTCACCAGCAAAAATATATATATATATATATATATATATATATATATATATATATATATATATATATATATATTTTTTTTTTTTAAGGAGGGAAAATTATACAGAAAATGTAGCTTCACCAGCAATGGTAGAGAATACCTTAAACGAGTAGGTAAAGAAGAAAGCAGGTAATACCAGCTACGGTAACACTAGTACCCCAAAATTAAATGGATAAGAAAGGATAAAAAAAAATGTAAGCAGTAAACACAGGAAGGGCTATAGAAAAATTATATAAAGGTGCAAAAAAAAAAAAGAACCTAAAAATATCACGCACAAATTTTTGAAAAATGATTGCCCTGAGCTCGAGAGAATGCAATCCCGACCATACCGTTGGGAATGGCAGACGAGATCGAAGGTAATGCATGAGTTAGGAGCATTCTGGGTAAAGAGTGGATCTTGAGAGTGGGATCCAAGAATCTAGAGAAAAGCGGCAGAGTCTGATCAGAGACCCATATGTTGAGAAATGAATGACAATGGCATCAGAGTTTATTACAAACATTCTTAAAAGAATAAATCAGGGATATCCACAAAAATAGCAATGTTGAAGAGGGCCTAATGTAAAGCAGTTAAAAAAAAAAAAAAAAAAAATCACTGAAAAATAAGATGTGAAGAAAGCTATGAATAATAAAGCTTAGAGACTCGTTTAAGTGGCTGAAATAACCTAGCAGAATAGTCTAAAACTGCAGTTTGCAGCAATTTGATAAACTGATTCAAGCTCTTTACATGGCGACAAATAGTAAGGTACTCCGGTTTCAGGTTTGACAAGCAAATCCTAATGCCAAATGCCCTAGTCTTACAAGCTAATAGAGGACGGACATAGTCAGTTACAGTAGCATCCCTAACAGTTAGTGATTTTGAGCATTTATTCCTATAACAGGAACTTCATCAGTATAAAATATATCCCTGCAAAACAAGCTTAAATATAGGATCATAGGAGGTCACTAGGCAAGAGTTTATCCCTAAAAACACCTCAATCAGCACCTGTCATCCCTGTCAATGACTGACACAGGTGGAACTCCTGGGACAAATTTCCAATCCACTCATCAAGGTTGTACTCTAAGAGGGTCAGTGATGTACTTTGACATGCATGGGGAAGTCTATTCCAGACACAGGGCAGCCTCTGGGAGACAAACCAGTCCCTCCAGCAGGTTTTGTTAATGTCACATATTAGATTTAGGCCTTTCAATCGGGTAATGTGTAAGGAGTTAGACTTAAGGATATGGAGCAAGCAGGGGAGACGTAGATCAGCTCTGAGTAATCTGTACAATACAGAGTAGAGTGACAGTGATTTGAGCTTGTCCACAAGACGGGTGCTGGTGGCCATGGATTTTCTTTGTGAGGTATTTCTGTGGCCTTTGCAATTAGTGCAGGTGTCTGGAGAGGTACATACCAAACGGGGCGTTGTACTCCATTACTGGCCTAATGAGGTAGGATTACAGAAAGATAACCTCATTTTTTTCAGGATGTAATCCCTTTCCTTATGAGGGCAACCAAGTAAAAACCTTTTTTTTTTTTTTGACCACTGCTGCCACGTGATGGTCGAATGTGAGACTGTTGGCAACCAGGTCTCATCACAGGTTGTGTGCTTAGGAGGTCGTTGATGTGGTAAAGTGTAGGGGCCATGTTTTTGCTGAATGGTATGACAATACATTTTTTGCTTTTAAATTTAAGGCCATGACCCTCTTGTAGTATGTTAACATCATTTGGGGAGACAATGACAGTACTCAACTTACAGTCGTCTGCAAACTTGGGTCAGCCACAGGCCTTTTGTCTTTGTCTGGACCTCTTGAGAAGTAGATGCCAAACAGTAGGGGGTCCCAGGACAGATCTCTGGGGAACACCACTAGTGATAGGTCTGCTTTCAGAGGTCGATGAACCTATTCTGACCTTGTGGATCCTTATCAGTCAAGCCAGTTCGCCACCCACCTGACGAGATAGGGCTTTACCCCAAGTTGTATTAGCTTTTCAATGATGCCACTGCGGGGGAGTTGTGTCAAAGGCTTTGACCTATTCAAGGTAAGCGGTATGTACTGATTTTCCTCATCCAATGCATTGGTGACCATCTCAAAAAAGTCAACCAGTGTCAACAGGCAAGATCTGCCCTTAACAAATTCAAACTGGGTGGGGTCAAGTGCTTGGAGATTGCCTATGTCGTTTATGAGGTCCATAATAATGTACTCTATGGCCTTAAAGATCAGACTTGTCAAGCTAATGGGGCAATAGTTTCCAGGGTCAGTAGTGCACCGCCTTTGTGCAAGGAGATGACAATGACAGTTCTCTACTCTGCTGGAATGAAGCCTGTACTTAGGCTATGGCTGAATAGGGTGCTCTATGGCAAGGCTAGTTCTTGCTGGAGATCGTATCCCAGGGCTGTATTCTGCATTATCAAGTACCATGGAAGGTGTGTTCTTTGCCTTGGATAGGGCCTTTAACACTTGACCTACGGAGATGTGAGGTGTGGAATATCAGGGATGTCGAACAGACCTTTGTGGGGGACAGGGGAGTGAAGTTTGTGCTGAACCTGATAGCAGGTTGGCTAAGTCAACAGGATCAGTGTAAGTGGTACCATTAAGAACTAATTCAGAACAAACCTGGGCTTTGCCATGCAGATTCCTGATGTAACCGAAAAAGGCTGTCACCCTTTGTTTCGGAAGCTAGTTTTGATTCATAATTGACATTGGAGGTTTTTATTGTTGATCTAATTTGCTTGTTAAGGTTAAGGAAGGAGTTTTGCCGGTTTTGTATTAGAACATTACCCCACCAGATGCGCAGTAGCAAGTACCGCCCAAACCCCGCCCAGCACTTTGCTCATATTATTTATTTTGAAACGTGCTTTGAATGTTCTTCTTTAGGCTTTTCCCGGTTGGGGGTCGCCACAGCAGAACTCCTGACCGCTAATGATTGTCAATAGATTTTTTACGGGTGCTGAGGTGCCAGCTCGACGCCCAACCTTCAACGAAGGCACAAGTAAACATGGGAAAACCACCCTCAGAAAGAGGAGTATGCTAAATATTTAATTATTTCAATACAAAGCCTTTTCTCCCTTATTTGCTGGTACCAGGACTTCCAATTTGCAGTGATCAAAAGCTTTGAGATATTACATCTTAGACTAAATAATTTGGCAGAACGTGTACTTACAAATGCTGTACCGATCAAAACAGATTTAGCTATTCAAACGGACAAAAAATATGCTGCATTTATACAAAAGTATTACACTATTACGCTGAGAATTACAACTCTTTAAAGTGGAGGGGTGCAAACACAGTATGCTGCATGTATAAAAACTATTAGACTTAAAATTTGTATTCTGTAATGGTGCCGGGTGCAGGTGGCGACCTTTCTGGGAGGTATTTTTTATTGTATTTATTTTATGTATTTATTGTCCCACTGCCTCAGTTTGCTTGCTTGCTGCTTTATTCTCCAGAAACATGCTTAAAGAAAGGTGGGGGGTGCAGGGGGGTTGCCCCCCTGCAAAAGCAATTACTGCACAGCATTAAACCAAAGAAAGGTGGGGGGGGTGCAGAGATTATGGGCATGGATTGCAAAACAGGAACTTGTGGATACTGCGTACATACTGCCCTTCTGACCCGCTTCTTACCTTACAACACAGTATGTGGTTAAGTACAAAGTGACAAAGCAAGTCAGACACCCAGGGCATGTGGTGCTTTCAATGGTGCACTTATATTGTGTCTTTCGGCTTTTCCCGGTTAGGGGTCACCACAGCAGAACTCCAGTCCGCTAATGATTGGTAGTTGATTTATACGTGTCAAGTTACCAGCCCTGATGCACAACCCTCAACGAAGGTACGGCCATTCACGCATGTCTCCACGCAGAAGACGCTCTAGCTGAGAATCGAACCGGACAGCGTCTTAATGTGAGGCGACAACACTACCGCAGCACCACCACCACTGGGTCAATGGTGCATTTATAAATGTAGAAAATGAAAATAACTATTTAAACTCTGTTAAGTGTACTAAAAGCTGTAGTAACTCTAATTAAAGGTAACATAAAAAAGCATGAAACCTGTGTTTAAAAAAGTAGTTTTGTACCTACCATAAATGTAGATGTTTGAGTGTATTCACTGCTGCAGTCACTACACTTGGGTTATCCTGCCGTCAGGCGGTCCCGCAGTCGGCCAGAGTTCCAAAGACTTGGTCCGGCGTCGGTTGCTGTCGCTTCTTCCCTGACGTCAGTGCACCAGGGGTAAATAAAATGCAGCCGATGCCATTTTCTTCAGTTTTTCTTGCCCCAGATGTCAGGTGCCCCCAAATAGGTAGGCAATACATATTGCTAATAAAACATACATCAAAAAGGAAAATCAAAATTTTCAGTTACCAGCAAATACACCACATAGATAGTATAGGGTAGAAAAGTGTAGATAAGTCCCAGCTAAGAAAGAGGGGATGGAGGGAGGGTAACCTTGTCTGCAGCAGTGAAGACACTCGAACATCTACATTTATGGTGGGTACAAAACTGTACTATGCTCATCATGTTTCACTGCTGCAGTCATTACACTTGGGTTGAATCCCAAAGCTGAGGTAGGGTGGCTGGTTCTATAGAGGATTTGGGGTGGCTATGAGGCCCTGCAGAACTGCAGTAGCAAAGCCAGCTCTGGATCTAGAATAGAGAGGCAAGTGATAATGCTTGGTAAAGGTGCACACTGAACTCCAAGTTGCAGCTTCCAAGATGTCTTTGGTCGGTACTCTTCTAAGGTAGGCAGTTGAAGTGGCTGTTGCCCTGGTGGAATGTGGTCTAATGTTACTAGGTACAGGTTTCCTATGCTGTGTGTAGCAGAAACGGATACAGTGTCCTATCCACTTTGAAATGTTCTGCTTTGAAATAGCCTTTCCCTGTGATCCTGCAGCATATGCTACAAACAATTGCTCAGTTTTTCTGAAAGCTTTTGTTTTGTCCAAGTAGAAACGCAACTGTCTGTGTATGTCCAAAGAATGCAGAAGTCTCCCCCCTTTATTCTGGGGATTTGGATAAAAAGTTGGCAAGTGAATAGATTGGTTAAGAGCCACACTGGATACTATCTTTGGCATAAATGAAGGGTTTGTTCTTAAAGAAACCCTGTCTTGGTGGAAAATGATGAAAGGCTTCACTGCCATTAGTGCCTGTAACTCAGACTCTTCGTGCTGAGGTTATTTCCAGAAGCAGAGCAGTTTTCCATGACCCATTTTAATTCTGCTGAATTGGCTGACTCAAGAGGTGGTAAAGTTAGTTTTTCCAAGACAAAATTGAGGTCCCAAGTTGGTGTTGGTGCTCTCTGGGGCGGTTTTATGTTTTTAGCCCCTCTGAGGTACTGTTTTAGCAATGGATGGGAGTAAATAGGACGATCTGTGTTGTAATGACCCGAGATAGCAGAGGCGTGGATCTTAATGGATGAAAAAGATAGTCCTTTGTCCAGCATCTCAGTTGAGTATTGTAATATCTGAGAAATATTTGGGACAAGAGGGTCAAAGCTTTGAGCCTGGTTCCAGGCACAGAATCTCTTCCACTTTTCTGAATAAGATTTCCTGGTGCCAGGCCTCCTAAATGACATCCATAACAGCTTTAGAGAGAGGTGTTGTCTGCTTGACTAAGGAATCTGCCATGCAGCCAGGTTTAAGGTTTTGAGCTGACTGTGCAGGATCTGATTTTTTGAGTCAGAAGGTGTGGAATTTGAGGTAAAATCCATGGTGGGCCTTGAGCTAAGTTCTTTAAGATTGGGTACCAGTGATGGCGTGGCCAGTCTGGGGCAATCAGGTTCATCTGTGGTTTTTCTTGCCTGGCTTTTAGGACTACCTTTGAAAGGAGAGGCAGTGGTGGGAAGGCATAAACTTTTAGGCTTTTCCAGCTGAACGAGAGAGCATCCACTTTCCATGCTTGTGTGTGATAAGTCCTTGTGCAGAATTTTTGTAGTTGGCAATTCATTGGGGAGGCAAAAAGATCTATGTCTGGGCATCCCCATATTTGCGTTATCATGCTGAACACTTGTGGATTTAATTTCCACTCGTGAGGATCCATGATGTTTCTGCTTAAGTCATGTGCCAGAGTATTTTTCTTTCCTGGCAGGAATTGTGCCTGCAGATGAACTTGATAGGTTAGAGCTGTGTTCCACAAGGTCATGGCTTGTCTGCGCATAGGGGATAAAAATGACTGCCCCCTAGCTTGTTTATGTACCACATAACTGTGGTGTTGTCTGTCTTTAATAATAGTTGTCCTGGATGCAGAAGGTCCCTGAAAGCTGTTAGGGCATTTGGCACAGCTAACATCTCTTTTTGATTGGCCCATTTGCCCTGAATACATTTTCATGCCATGTGTGCTCCCCGGGCGTAATCCGAAGCATCTGTTGTTAGTGTCTGCCTGGCTGTGGGTAGAATGAAAGGCTGTCCCTTGTTGAGGCGACATGCCTGTGCCCACCATCGAAACTCCTGTTGTAGGCAGGGAATTAGTGGTATTACTGCTTCCAAACTGTGACAGTGTTGAGTCCAAACACTTTTTAGGTACCATTGTAATTTCCTCCTATGGAATTAGTAGTATGCAGGATGCCATGAATCCCAAGGCCTGCAGAATTTTTCTTGCAGGGAGTTGGGTTTCTGTTGCCATCAATTGAAAGTACTGAGTCAGTTGTCCTTGCTTGTCTGGTGTGAGATAAGCCATCTGGGCCATTGCATTTAAGCTGGCACCTAGGAATATTCTCTTGTGAGGGCACTAGTTTTGACTTTTCATTTACTGTGTACCCCCAGGCAAATTAGCAACCTTTTTACAAACGCCAGATGTTTTAGAAGTATGTCCTTGCTCTCTACTTGAATAAGGCAGTCGTCCAAGTATGGATATATTTTAATTCCTTTTTGTCTGCAAAATGCAATTACTGGTGCCAGGCACTTTGTAAAGACCCTGGGCACAGTAGATAAGCCAAAAGGCAGTGCAGAGAATTGGTAATGCATTGAACCACCTATGAATACGAGGTATCTTCTGCAATTTTGTCTGATAGGGACATGCAGGTATGCCTCTTTGAGGTCCAAAGTAACAAGCCATGCCTTCTTGCCCAGCATGGGTAGAAGCTGCTGTAGTGCCAACATTTTGAATTTGGAACATCCAGGTTAAGTATTGAGAGTAGAAAGGTCTAGTATGGGTCTCCAGGCTTTGTCCTTGAGGGCTGTAATTTGTTTTTACGCCTCTACCCATTGATTTTGTGGCAGGTCTGGCATTCTTTTTAGCCTTGGTAGTGTGTGAAAGTGGAACCTGTAACCTTGAGACACAATATTCAGAACACATTTGTCTTGAGTGATTATATGCCAATTACGAGAAAAAAGTGCTAGTTTTCCCCCCCAAGGGAGCTGCGAAAAGGTAAGTGCTTGGCATTTGAAGGGGCAAGTCATTGGGGCCGTTTCCTATAAGGTTGTGACATGTATTCACCTCCTTTTGGGGTTGAAGCACCCCACTGTAGTGGTCTGCAAGAGCCTTGGGTTGTCTGCCTCTTGGGCATCTGTAATTGCCTCTGTGTGTTCTGTCTGACACTGGAAAGGACCAATTCTTTGAAGGCCAATTTCTGCTAAATCGAGGTGGCTGTACCTGTAAGAAATCCTTCACTGTTTGCATAGATTTTGCCTTATCTTCCATTTTCTTTAATACCTCTTCTGCCTTAACACCAAATAAAATATCCTGCTGTAAAGGAGCATCCAATAATTTTGCCTTAACATGATCAGGTAAACTTTGTTCTTTTAACCAAGCATGCCTTTGAATCACAGATCATGTAACTGCTGCTCTACAAGAAGCCTCTAATGAATCAAAACCACATTGCAGAGTATGTTTTCCCACTTGTTCAGCTGCATGCAACAAATCCTGCATTTCCTTATAGTCAGGATTTTCTGAACTTGTAAGCATTTTCTGTTTTAACAGATACATTAAATATTGTTGGTATTTAACCATGTGAAACTGGCAATTTAAAGCTCTCACTGCTAAAGTTGCAGAAGTGTAAACTTTCTTCCCCCATCTGTCTAATGCTCTACAATCCCTGTCAGAGGGAACTGGATTTTTAGCCATGGAAGCCTTTACCCCTTTGGGACCCTGGGAAATAGTTTCTGGGTCAGCATCTGGGTCAGCAACAGGGTTTTTATCAAGAAATATGCGAGAGTTAGGGACTCTGTAGTACCTGTCTGGCTTGACTGGAGCAGGGGGCAAAGAATCAGGATTTAAACTGGATTCAGAGAACACATCATCCACAATATCTAACACTGGCAGAATAGCAAGGGGCCTATGCAGAGGCAATAAAAGAAAGTCTCCGAGCCTTTTCTTGGATTCTGAGTAATCCAGGCCCTCCCAATGGAAATGCTCCCTCATGGTATGTAAAGTTTCCCCAAGAGAGTAATCCTCAGGAGGAGAGACTGAAGGAATTGATTCTTCAGCATCAGAGTCCTCATAGGGGGGTAAAGAGTATCCCTGGTCTGAAGAGGAAGAAGAAATAGAAACCTGGTCAGAGGAATCATAGTCTGTATCCTGCCTAGGCCTTTTATCAGGAATGGGATGGGAACCCCTGATCAGAGTAATTAAGTCTTCGGCCATTTTGAGCACCTGTTTTTTAGGCATGGAAGCCGGTCCAGGTGAATGCTGTACTTGCTTCTTTGTCTTTAATGGAGTTTTAGACTTGGCTGCAGTTTTTATGGTAAGCTGTGAAGGTCTGAAAACACCGTCAGAAGCCGATGCCTGCTCAGCGGCTCCAGACCCATCTGAAGGGTTCATTTCCGTAGGCCCAACACCTTGAGTATCCAGAGGCCTAGACATCTCCACGTGGGAGTCGGAGGCAGCCTGTGGCTCTGAGGTAGCGGGTGTCAGGGGCTGCGAAAGCGCCTCACTGAGAACAGTCGACTGGCCTAGAAGAGGCTTGTCAGTTTTGGGCCCCGGATGCCTGTCCTTATCCTTGTCTTTGCGTTTTTTGTGTATTCCGGTCAGTTGGTCTGACGGCATGGTATAATTAAACCTTCAGCCAAAGTAATGGCGAGCAAAATCAAACAGACATTTAATAGGGCGTTTGTTAAATCTAGCACAAAACCGACAACTAGTGATGTCGTGGTCTGGGCCTAGGCATGGAATACAGTAAGAATGAAAATCCTTATGAGGTATTTGCTTCCCACAAGAAATACAATTAACTTTTACTGACATCGGTCTGAGGCAAGAAAAAGTTTCTCCAACGGGGTACTTAGCTTTATTGAAGACTTCGGTTCTGAAATTCGAATTGAAAATCTCAGGAGTCGGCTGACCGGCACTTGTGAACTGCTTTGGCTTCGGGCACTGCATGGCAAGAAAGACTAAGAAAATGGCATCGGCTGCATCTTGTATACCCCTGGCGCACTGACGTCAGGGAAGAAGCGACAGCAACAGACACCGGACCAAGACTTTGGAACTCTGGCCAACTGCGGGACTGCCTGACGGCAGGATAACCCAAGTGTAATGACTGCAGCAGTGAAACACGAACATCGGCCAGAGAATGAATACTCACAATGGATATTCACCATGTCACTGTATAATCTGCATGACTTGTCACTCAGCCCTGTCAATCGTGTAGGACATGCCCATTCCAGCATGAAAACCGCAGTGGAGTAATGTCCTAATACAAAGCCATTTTTCCAATTGGAAATTTGTGCCTTTTTACTCTTGGACAACAGTTTCTCCCTTTTGTTGTAAAGCCTGTTGATACAGGATGTCCACTAAATAGGTTTGCGTTTCCTTGAGGAGAAGATTTTAGTTCTGTTGGTTATGCGAGTCCATACAGTTGTACAGGTGCTTGTATACTGCACTGGCATACTGTTCAGCATACTTGTCTGCATTCTCCGAGGGGGGCGGTAGTGTGAAGCTACCGATACCCTTCCCTTAGAAGGTTGCAGTCCGCTTTTGAGAAGTTTTTTTAGCCTGGTTATGGTGGGGGTGGGGGGGTTGTTCAGGATAGAAACTTCCAATGAGACAGACCGATGATCTGATTTCACCAGGGAAGAACTTACTATGGGGGTGGTGCAGCAGTTGCCCATGTTGACGTGAACCAAGTCTATGAATGTTACCTCCCCTTGTGGGGGATGAGACAAGCTGGTCTAGAGTGTTAGAATTAATGAAGTCAAGGAATCGTTGGGCGAGTGCATTAGAGCAGGAATAGTTCACCCAGTTTATGGTGTGGTAGTTGAAGTCACCAAGGATCAGGACGTTGGGTGGTACCTTGGAGTCAAATATGTCCAGGTAGGAAGATTGGGTGTCCAGAGTCATAGAGGGGCGTCTATACCTGGCTATAACTTGGATGGGTGTCTTGCCAATTGTCAGTTGCACCTGGAGTACTTCTAGCGCATCATGCTGGCAAGCCAGTCTGGAGGTGTGTTTGTCTTGAATGAAAATTAGAAGTTATGTACTTACCATAACGTTCCATCTGAGTAGGTAAACTTCATTTGTCAGCAACCTATGGGTTATCTGATCCGAGCCGGCAGCTTCCAACAGCTAAGATCCGAGCTCCAAGCTCCTCCCCTTACCCATAATCCCCGGCTATCCCTTCCTGACCTCAGATCGAGTTTGCTTATCCATAAACCATACGATACCAAGAACCACCTCCCTACTCTAACCTGGAAACAATCCGCCATGACAGCAGGAGTCCTTTGAACATCCATATAGGTTGGGGGGGGGGGGCGGAGGGAGGGACGGTTGCTGACAAATGAAATCTACCTACTCAGATGGAACGTTATGGGCCTAGGCATGGAATACAGTAAGAATGAAAATCCTTATGAGGTATTTGCTTCCCACAAGAAATACAATTAACTTTTACTGACATCGGTCTGAGGCAAGAAAAAGTTTCTCCAACGGGGTACTTAGCTTTATTGAAGACTTCGGTTCTGAAATTCGAATTGATTTCACCATAACTTCTAAAGCTGAAGTAGTTAACTTAATTTGGCCATCAACCTATGGGACAGAGTCCCCAGCTACCTGATTCTTGGGAGGTCCTCATGGAAGGATGTTCCGGATCACTGCAGAGCCAAAGGATGCTCTCCCTCTGGAAACAATATCCAACTTGTAATGATTTTTAAGATGAAGCCCAAGTGGTTGCTGAACAAATGTCATCCAACGACACCCTAGATCGAAAAGCTGCAGAGGTAGACATCAACAGAGTAGAATGGGCATGAACTCCTTGAGGTGCAGACCAGCCCGAACTCTCATATGCTAAAAAAATACATTGGGAAATCCATCTGGACAATGTGACAGGTTTTCCCAAAGAGGGCTTGGCAAAGGATACAAAAAGCTGGTCCGATTTCCTGTGATAAGCTGTCCTGTGCAAACAGAATCTCAGTTGCCTATGTACGTCCAGAGAGTGCAACTTGTATTCCCAAATTATCAGAACAAAGGTGAAGAAGACTGGTAAATTAATAGATTGGTTGATATTAGACTCGGATGCAATTTTGGGCAGAAAGGAGGGGTTGGTCCCGAGTGAGACTATCTCGGTGGAAAATCAAATATGGTGGCTTGGCACAAAGGGCTTGAAGCTCAGAGACCCTTCTGGCCGAAATTATGGCAACAAGAAATGCCGTCTTCCAAGATAAGTATTTCAGATCCACCGAAGTTGCAGGCTCAAAGGGAGGAGCTGTTAGAGACTGAAGTACAGGAGTTAAATCCCAAGGAGGGACTGCATCTTTTACTGGAGGTTTTAGCAGGAAAAGTGCCTTTTAAGAAGGTCTTACATAATTTGGATGAAGTCAAAGGGCCAAGATCACTGCCAACATAATGAGAGATTGCGGCCAACTGGACTTTGACCGTAGAAGAGCTAGCACCTTGGTCGAATAACCCTGACAGAAAATCAAGTACTGCTGGCCACGAAGCTGTAAAGGGATCTAAGTTCCGATGCTCTGCCCAAATAGAGAAACACTTCCATTTACTATTATAGATTCTTCTAGTAGATGGCTTGTGAGCGGCTACTAGAATAGCCTTGACAGGTGACGAGATACCGGGAGTCCTAGCTATCACTGGAGCTGTGAGCTTGAAGTTGTCCAGATTCGGGGTTGACAGGCCTGATGGGCGAGAGATCAGATCTGGAATGGGATCTAGAATCCATGGGGGATTCACTAGATGAGACCATAGATAAGGGAACCAAGCTTGACGAGGCCAGAATGGGGCAATGAGGATTATTCTACTCCCCAACCGTCTGGCTTTCTGTAAAAATTTGAGCATCAGGGGCAGAGGAGGGTAAGCATAGAGTAGACCGGGTGGCCAAACATGCACCAGAGCGTCTCTGGGGGATTCCCTGGGTGGGGGAATTAGAGCGAAGTAGTCGCTGCACTTTGCGTTTGAAGGAGAGGCGAAAAGATCGCAAAGAGGTTGACCCCATTTGGAGAAGATCTGCTTCGCTATTTTCGGATTCAGAGACCACTCATACGGTGACAGGATGGATCGACTCAGTCTGTCTGCCAAAATGTTGGACCGTCTCGAAATGTGCATTGCTATGAGAAAGCAGATAGTGGACATAGCCCATTCCCACACTCTTATGGCCTCCTGACAAAGTGGATAGGACCTGGTTCCCCCTTCTTTGTTGATATACCAGACGACCGACATGTTGTCTGTCTGGATCGCAACTGTCCCCAAGGGAAGAAGGCTTTGAAGTGCTTGCAACGCCAAAAGCACCGCTCTCATCTCTAGGACATTGATATGCAATGAGGTCTCCGAATGGTTCCACGTGCCTTGGACTGTCCTGCCCAAGCAGTGCCCCCCCACCCGAGGCGAGAGGCATCCGTGGTCACCGTGGCTAGAGGAGGGGATACAGAGAAAGGGTGCCCTTTCTGGAGGTCCGGGGACTGGAGCCACCATAAGAGGGCTTTCTTGCACACCCTGCTGAGAGGAACGGGAAAAGCACAGGGGATGCAGCAGGAAGGACCACTGGGCTTGTAAGGTCCATTGAAGAACTCTCATGTTTAAGCGCGCCATGGGTAGTAGGTTGATGGTTGCTGCCATCGAGCCTAGGGCTCTCAGGACCAATTCCACAGGGGGAGCTGGGGATTGTAGAAGGGCCATGGAGTTTCAGAGTTCGGAGCCAGTCCGGAGTCAAGAAGGCTAGAAGCTGGTTGGTGTTCAATCTGGCTCCGATGAAATCTAGAATTTGCGTTGGCAGAAGGGAAGATTTTCCGATGTTGATCATGATCCCCAGCCGGGGAGCTAGATGGAGAAAATAATCCCTGGCAGTGCAAAGTAGATGCCTGGTGGGGGCAGTCAGGAGCCAGTTGTCCAGGTACAGAAAGACCCAAATTCCCTGGAGTCTCAGGTGGGCCGCTACAACGGTTAACACTTTGAACACCCTGGGGGCTGTGGCAAGACCAAAGGTAAGGACCCTGAACTGGCAAAGGCTGGCTCCCAGCCGGAATCGGAGGAACTTCCTGGATCGTCTGTCCATCAAAATGTGGTAGTAGGCATCCTTGAGGTCTATGGATCACATCCAGTCGTTCTCCTGCAGAAGGGGGAGAATGGATTGAAGAGTGACCATCCGGAACCTTTCTTTGGATACTGACAGTTTCAGGAAGAACAGGTCGAGGACTGGTCTTGGGTCCCCCGTCTTTTTTGGCACCAAGAAGAACCTGGAGTAAAAGCCCGATACGAACTGGTCTGGGGGGACGTGCTGGATAGCTCTTTTTCTTAGCAGCTGGAGTATTTCCTCGGCTGCCACCTCCCTTTGATTGGGTGGGACATCGGGGAGGATTCGAGGGCTGAGAGGGGGATTGAGAAAAGGGATCTTGTAGCCTCTGGATATGATCTGAAGCACCCAGCGATCTGTTGTAATGGACTCCCAAGCTGCCAGGTGCCACGAGAAAGGCCCCCCCGACTGCCTCCAGAGTGCAGCAGTCGGGTAACCCCTCAGGGTTGCTGCGTGGGCCGATCAGAGAAAGGTTCTCTGGACCCAAAGTTCTTTGGGCCCCCTCTGCCTCTAGGGCAGCATCCACCCTGTCCTCCTCTGCCTCTGAAGGATGAGGGGTCCGGAGTGAAACGGGACTGTTGAGACTTCCGGAACCACATCTTCTTCTGTCCCTTTTGGTTCCTGGAGAAAGACCTCTGGGGAGCAGAGAAGCGGACTCCGACAGCAGACGTCTTCCCGTCTTTTTCGCTCTGGACCAGTGTGTCGCGTACGGTCTTGCCAAAAAGGGCAGAACCAAACGGGGCATTTGCAAACGATGCCTTAAAGGGTTCCGCAAAATCACAATGACGGAGCCACGCATGTTGCCGTAGGATGATGCCCACTCCGCTAGCTCTAGCGGCTCCTTCCGTGGCATGGGATAGTAGCTGCATAGAGGTATTGGAGATAGATTTGAGAGTGGCCATTCGGTTGGAGTACACTTTGTTGTCCTCCGCCGACATGGACTCTGGGGGTGACCCAGCGTATTCTTTGATAAGATCTCGCTGGAGCCGTATCACATGTGCCATATAGTTCAGCGACCTCACAGAAAAGGTGGCTGAAGCGAACACCCGCTTCCCCAGACAGTCCATCATCCGAGACTCCTTGTCTGGAGGATGGACCGAGGAACTCTCCTTGGCCAGTTCCCTTTTGGTGGCAGCCGCCACCAACATGGCATCTACCGGGGCTCCCTTGCTCCAAAATGACCTGTCCCGAAGGGGGGCTGAGAATTTTGTCCGGCCTCTTTGGAATGGGCTCCACAGTGTCCAGTTCCTTCCATGCCCTGGTAGTAATCAGGTCTACCAGGGGATCAGCGGGAGGGGACACCAAGAGGTAGACGGGTCTTCTTCAAACGCCTCCAGAAACACAGACTTGTCAGAGGAAGGTTTTGGGGCAGACCACCCCCCTCTGATCAGAAGCATCTCCATGATGTCTCCGAAGGAGACGTCTTCGGGGGTGACCTTGGGGAACCTTCCCCTTCCTCCAAATCTGTGTCCTCTGTCAAGGACTCAGGGGAGTCCAAGTGCCTCCTCTTGCACTTCCGTTTGTGAGGGACCTCCTCAGGGGGGCTGTCCGAAGAGGCCTCACCAACCAAATCCTGTTCCAACAAAGGAACTATCTGGGACGTCTGAGCAGGCTGTCCCTGGGGCCGGTTGATGGAAGGTGGACCTGTCTGAGAGGGAGTGCAGGGTGGAGCCGTAGCTGAAGCCGGGGGCCTGGTGTCCCTCGACAAAACCCTCTCCACGACATCGAACGCTGAAGGAGAGCTGCTCTCCCTAGGATCCGAGAGCAGACCATCCCTCGGATCAGACGTGAGGATCGGAGCCGGCGCCGACGTGGTCGGATCCGAAGGGCCAGTATGCTCCGACCGAGATGGAGCCAAAGCCATACTGACACCTCCGGATCCGAAGTTCAGCTCTCGGCTCAGAAAGTTCGGATCCGAAGAAAATGGACCCGACAGACTCTAAGGTGCCATCGGCGCCGAAGTACCCGATACTATCGGCGCAGACAGTCCCCCAGCTCCGATGCTACCCGGCTCAGAACCCCGGTAGTGGGTCGGAGAAGGAGGAATCTGGGCGAAAAAGGGGGTCAAGCTCCCCCCGGGAGGGGGGGCAGGAGCACTCCCATCTGCAGCTGGGCCTGGAGAAACCTACTCATCATCCGGTACAAGTCGGCATCGGACATACTGCGGGTAGACCTTGATGAGGCCACTGAGGCAGGCCGGGAGTGCCACCTCTATGACCTCGAAGGTGACCAGTTCTCCTCCTCCTCCGGCCCCGGTGAAAAGCGGGGAGATCGGAGCCCGGAAGGAGAAGACTGAGGCCCTAGGAGAAGAAACCCGTTTGGCTGGCGGGGCCGATGCAGAAGCTTCGGCCCGCCACTTGTGGTGCTTTTCCCGGCTTTTCTCCTTTCTGGCTTCCCTCTCCTCCTGGCCCAAGGTGGGAGGTTGAGTCCCGGCCAGGAGAAGGGGAATAGCAGGTGGCGCTGTCGCAGCCGCGGCAGGTGCCACAGAGGGACCGGAGGACGAAGCCCGAGTACGGGGGCAGAAGTCCCGCCAGAATCAGCTTCGACCTCCAGTCCTTGAGGGCCCTGGGGTTGAACTCTGCGCAAATAGTGCAACTGGTGGAAAGATGTTCAACTCCAAGGCATAAAACGCACCAAGTGTGGCCATCCGCTGGGGACAGCTTATGGCCACACTCGGTACACTTTGAAAAGAAAGTTTTGGGTGCCTCCACCATACCTAAAAAGAAAAACACTCGCTAGGCCCCAAAACACACACACCCTAATGCGTACACTTGGGGGAGGGAATAACACTAAAAAGTTAAACTAAACACTAGATAAAGAAAAACGTTAATGCTACTGGGGAACTATAGCAACTCACACACACGCAAAAATTTGTTTAAAGTGGGAAAAAAGAAGATTTTCTCTCACAAATCCAACTCTACCACGCCTGGAAGCTTGATCAAGCTGCTGAGAGAACTGCGGCAAACTAGATCTGGGGTCAGGAAGAGATAGCATGGGGATTATGGGTAAGGGGGAGGAGCTTGGAGCTCAGATCTTAACGGTTGGAAGCTGCCGGCTCGGATCAGATAACCCATGGGTTGATGGACAAATGAAGTTAACTACTTCAGATTAGAGATTCAACCACCCTTAATCTTCCCGACCTCATTTTGGAGTCAGTATGTATGGAATGAGATACAGCCTGGGGTGCTCTCAGCAACCCTGAACCAAGTTTCTGTGACTGCAGAGATGTTGGCATATTCCAGTGAGAGAAGAACCTTCAGTGAGTGCATTTTCAGGCTAAGGCTCCTAGCATTAAGCAGCACGACCTTCAATTTGCTTTCTGACAGATCTTTTACACGGAAGATTTGTCTTTGGGGCATTGCCTAAAAAAGGCACAATGGGGAGGCAAGAGCCTTGGCCAGATTTCTGAATCGCAGGGGTTACAAGTGGAGGCCATCTCTGGCAAAGCATCAAGGACCGTCACCCATGTCATCCTAGGCAGACAGATACTAGATCTCCTTGGAATGACACCAGAAACTAAGCCAATTGTTTGAAGTCAATTATTTTTTGTTGGTATTGTGGTATCACTCTTGGTGAAGGTAGGATGGTGCTTACAGTTAGGGTCTTACCTGCCTGGGACATGTATTCGGAACTCAATCACATCTCTCTTCATTCCAGGGAGGTACGTCTCTAGTCATTCACGCCAACATGGACAATGACAGAGTCATAATTGTACCTTTTGTGGAGAGACAAGTGTGTGCGTGATGTGGCAGATTCTGGCACCTGACAGACAACTGACAGTGATCACCTCCTTGTCGAGGCTGGTGGCATCTCTGTCTCTCACAACTGAGTTGCCAATGACTAGTACGTTTGGTTTATTGTTATGCCTTATTGGCCGTGTGGGAAACACTGATGTGTTGTCTGATGTCTGTGATGGGTTTGGTGTTGTGTGTGGAATGTTTTGAGTGTGTTCTGGAGATCTCTGCTGTTTAGGTAGGTTTTATTGAGGACCTCTTCACTGGTGGGTGCGTGTTGTGCTCGACTATGTGATATGGGTGGTGTGGTGTTTGGGCTGGCAATCGCCTCTTTGTCAGGAGTGCTGACTGTGGCACAAAAGCATGGATTCCAGATTACTGATATAGATGCATTTCTCGCAAGTAGAATTATGTGCTAGGAGAAGAGGGTTGTCAAGTGAACATGAGGCAGTTACTACACCATCTCAGTATGCTCATGGCGACCAGGCTGGCAAGAGAAACTGATGGGAATTGTCCAGTGTTCTGAAACTTGGATGGACTTATGGTGAGAGGGTTTTAATAAAGGTTTGTCCACAACAGTGCAGACCACGAAAACCTAAGTGGCCTGAAGCCCAAGTGCTAAAACCAAAACTAAGAGGCTTAGAATATCAGGCGACTAAACAAGCAGTAATACAGCAGAATAAAAGCACTTAAGAGCAAGCAGCAATGAAAAATAAGGTAATAAAGTTGGAAGAACACAATTACAGTAAAAGCAGTTGAATAAAGTGTAAATTTTTTAGTGGAGAGGGGAAGAAACCGAAGATAATTCAAGATTAAGAAACTAAGGGGGTTGGCCTTCCCAAATGATCACACTGTACTCAGAGCGAGCAAATGAGATGGGACTGGAAGGAGTGCCCAAAATCAAGTTCACAGCAAGGGCAGGCAATTCTAAAAAGACACCAAGTTAAAGAATACACCTCCACTTCGGCAGGAGGGTGGGAGAAAAAATGCAAAACACAGGACCACCAATATCATGCAAATAAACAAATGCAGCACAGTTTTGTTAACCATCACTGAGAGACAACGTGTACAAAAGTATACTTGCATAAGCTTGGTGTTTCCAGATGGCTATCAAATCAGTCACAATATAAGCTTGGTGTTTCCAGATGGCTATCAAATCAGTCACAGCTAGGTCATCAGAAGCAGCCAAGATATGGATACAGTCTCACAGAAATGTAGCTCCTTATACCAATAGTATAAAGGATAAAGGAAAACAGTCTCACACTAGACGACAATATAAAAAGATGTGCTCACACCCTGGATAGGCTGGCTTCAACAGAAAGCAAAGCAACCCTCACTATGAAACCAGCTGAACAGAATCCAGACAGTGACCAAAGATCTCATGCAAATAGATAAATGCAGTGCATATGCTAAAAGGGTAGGTGTGATACACGAAGTGCTAACGCTTCACATCAGACCTTTAAAATTAGAGAAAGAGAAAAAATTAATTTAAGACAGTTAAAAACATCAACAGTTTAAAAGGGTTTGCCATGACAATTCCCAGAGTAAGGTAGTTTTCCAGTCACCATCCACAGGCTGTCCTGGAAGACCTTTTCAATACAAAAAAATTCATCAAAAGAACTAGAATGTTTAGATACAGCATAATTTTCAACATTTTTGATGAAAAAGTACAGTTTTGTACCTACCATAAATGTAGATGTCCGATAGGTATGCATCTGCAGTCCTAACATATGGGTTGTCCTGCCTCAGGCAGCCCTTCGGTCGGCCGGATTCCAAAGTCTGGGTCTGGCCTCGGCTGATGTCGCACTTCACCCGACGTCATAGCTGCTGTTTATTGGGTATAAAGGCATCAGCCGACGCCATTTTCCTCAGTGTTTCTTGCCCCAGATGCCAGGTGCCCTCTAATAAGGCTAAATTTGGATAAATGCAAATAATTCCAAACAGTAGAGAGCAAACAATATAAAAATATATATACAGATATATATATATATATATATATATACATACATACAAACAAATACACCATAATAGATTCCCCCAGCTAGCTAAAAGAGGGGTAAATACCCTAGGAATACCACAGAGGGGAAGGAGGGCGGGTAATCCTGACTGCAGATGCATACCTATCGGACATCTACATTTATGGTAGGTACAAAACTGTACTATGTCCTTCAAGGATGCATCTGCAGTCCTAACATATGGGTAGAATACCATAGCCAAACTGGGGGAGGAGGTCCTAAGATAAAGATGGTGTAGTTAAGATCCCTTGCAAAACAGCAGTTGCAAAACCTGCTCGGGATTTAGAGTATAAGGGAAGATTGTAATGTTTGGCAAATGTATGCACGGAGCTCCAAGTAGCAGCTTCTAAAATGTCTTTGGTAGCCACTCCTCGTAGAAAAGCTGTAGTGGTGGCTGTAGCTCTTGTGGAATGAGGTCCGATATTATCAGGAGTTGTCTTTCCATGAAAAGATCCTATCCATTTTGAGATTGTCTGTTTTGAAATTGCTTTTCCTTGCCTTCCTGTTGCATATGCTACCAGAAGCTGGTCAGTTTTTCTGCTGTTCTTAGTTCTGTCCAGATAGTAGCGTAATTGTCTGTGCACATCCAAGGTATGTAGCAGTCTTTCCCCCCTGTTCTGTGGGTTGGGGAAGAAGGTAGGTAAATGAATCGCTTGGTTCAATGATACTCGAGACCACTTTTGGCATAAAGGGACTGCTAGTTCTCAGAGAGAGACTCTGTCCTGATGGAAAATAAGGAAGGGTTGTACTGCCATTAATGCCTGTAACTCAGATACCCTTCTTGCTGAAGTAATTGCTAGCAGGAAAGCAGTTTTCCAAGACAAGAATTGTAATTCTGCTGTTGCTGCTGGTTCAAAAGGGGGAAGTGTTAACTTTTCCAGCACAAAGTTGAGATCCCATGTAGGTAAAGGTGGTTTCCTTGGAGGCTTTACATTTTTGATTCCTCTCAAGAACTGCCTGAGTAGAGGATAAGAGAAGACAGGAGGATCCATGTTGTATTCTGCTGAAATTGCTGATGCATGAATCTTAATGGAGGAGTAAGACAGGCCATTGTGGAACAGCTCTGCTAAATATTCCAGGATGTGTGCTATGTTTGCCAATGAGACATTTTCTCCCTTTGCTGCACTCCAAATGAGGTATCTTTTCCACTTGGCTGAATAAGTCTTCCTTGTGGAGGGTCTGCGTGCCTCCAGGATAATGTCCTTAACCCTCTGAGATAAACCTGGGTTATTTTGTTTTATGCAATATTCCAAGCAGCTAGCTGCAGTGTTTTCAAGTTTGGATGTAGGATCTTGTAGTTGTCCTGTGTTAGTAGTAAGGGACATAGAGGTAGATGCCATGCGTGTGTCCGAGACATGCTTCTCAGTAGCGGGTACCAATGTTGCCTCGGCCAGTCTGGAGCTATCAGGATTACCCTTGGCTGATCCTCTCTGATCTTCAGTAGAACTTTGTACATCAAGGGAAGAGGTGGAAATGCATATGCTGTCAGGTTTTTCCAGCTGAAGGAAAGTGAGTCCACCCTCCAGGCAAGTGGGTGGTATGCTCTTGTGCAGAATTTCTTCAATTGGTGATTGTGTGGGGAGGCAAACAGGTCTATCTGTGGTAGTCCCCATTTCTTTATGTCTTTGAAGATATCTGGATGCAGCATCCATTCGTGAGCATCCGTGGTAGTTCTGCTTAAGGTGTCTGCTAGAGAATTTTCTTTTCCTGGTACAAATCTGGCCTGAAGTTGAATGTTGAGGTTCAGGGCCACATTCCACAGGTCCATTGCCATCCGGCATAGAGGATATGAATGTGTACCTCCCTGTTTGTTGATGTACCACATGACTGTGGTATTGTCCGTCCTTAGCAGATGACCCTGTTGAAGGAGTGGTCTGAATGCCTGGATCGCATGTTTCACTGCCAGCATCTCCTTTAGATTTATGTGTAGATTCAGCTGGTCTTGGGTCCATAGGCCTTGTATACACTTGTCCACCATGTGTGCCCCCCATCCTAGGTCTGAGGCGTCCGTGGAGATTGTCTGGCTTGGATGTGGTTTGTGGAAAGGCAAGCCTCTGTTCAACTGACAGGCCTGAGCCCACCACAGGAATTCTTGCTTCAGGCATGGAATTATTGGAATCTGGGCTTCTAGACTGTACTTGTGTTGAGACGATACATTCCTTAGATACCATTGTAGCTTTCTCATATGCAGCCTGGCATGCGGAACCAATATTATGCAGGATGCCATGCAGCCCAGGGCTTGCAGGACTTTCCTTGCAGTAAGCTGAGTTTGTGTTGTTAATGTCATGAAGTAGACTGGTAGTTGCTTTTGTTTTTCTTCTGTGAGAAAAGCCATCTGAGTTGATGTGTCTAATTCTGCACCCAAGAATGTTATCCTTTGGGATGGTACTAGTCTTGACTTTTGCATGTTGACTGTGTATCCCAAGGCTTGCAACAGTTGTATGACATTTTCCAAATCTTTTGTTAACTTTGCCTTGTTGTCCGCTTGTATTAGGCAGTCGTCCAGGTATGGGTAAATCTGAATTCCCTGAAGTCTGCAATGAGCAATTACTGATGCCAGGCATTTCGTGAATACTCTGGGCGTAGTAGATAAGCCAAAAGGCAATGCTGAGAATTGATAATGCTCTGATCCTGCAAGAAATCTGAGGTGTCTTCTGCAATCTGGTCGTATAGGGACGTGCAGGTATGCCTCCTTGAGATCTAGAGTCACCAGCCAAGACTCCTTGCCCAGCATGGGAAGAAGTTGCTGGAGGGTCAGCATTTTGAATTTTGGAACAATGAGGTATGTGTTCAGTGCGGACAAGTCTAGAATAGGTCTCCATTGATTTTCTTTTCTTGGTACAAGGAAAAGCCTGGAGTAAAATCCTTGGCCTTTTTCCATAGGTGGCACCTCTTCTATAGCTCTCATCCTTAGTAAGTTGTTGATTTGTCTTAGAGCGTCTGTTTTTTGGCTTGGTGGTAGGTTTGGCATTCCTCTCTTTCTTGGTAGAGTATGGAAGTGAAACCTGTAGCCCTTGTCTATTGTTTGTAAAGTCCATTTGTCTCCTGTAATGTAATGCCCGTTGTCGGAGAATAAGGCTAGTTTTCCGCCCAAGGGTGCTTCCAGTTGTTCCCTGGTAGGCAGAACTAGAGCCAAGTCACTGTCTGCCCTGTGGAAGTGGTTGTAGTTGATTCTGTGGCAGTACTTCTCTGGTTGGTAGGTTGCCACTGACGTCCCCTGTAGGCACCCCTAGATTGACCTCTGCCTCTTGGGCGTCTATTTCTGCCTCTCTGCTCTCTGGAGTTGTCTGGAAAGGACCAATTCTTCGAAGGCCAATTTCTGCTAAACCTCGGAGGTTGGACCTGTAAGAAATACTTGACTGTTTGGACAGATTTTGCTTTTTCTTCCACCTTTTTTAGAACCTCCTGTGCAGGGGAGCCAAACAAACTTTGTTTCTCCATGGGAGCATCTAGGAGTTTTGACTTAACATGGTCTGGTAAGGATTGTTCTTTTAACCAGGCATGCCTTCGAATCCCTGTTCCAGTCACAGCTGATCTAAAGGAAGCCTCCAGTGCATCATAGCCACATTTTAAGAAATGGTTACTGACCTGCTGAGAGTTATGTACCAAATCCTGAAGGGACTTGCGGTCTAAAGGTTCAGGAGAAGATAGTTTTTTATTTAGCTGGTCTAACAAAAATTCCTGGTACTGAATCATGTGAAATTGACAGTTCAAGACCCTGGCCGAAAGAGTAGCAGAAGTATAAACCTTTTTACCCCATCTCTCTAATGCTCTAGATTCCCTTTCAGAGGGAAGAGGGTTTTTGGCAGAGGCAGCTGCCACACCTTTAGGGCCTACAAATGGTAGTGTGTGTCCGGGACCCTGTAATATCTGTCTGGCTTGGCAGGGGCCGGAGGAACAGAATCAGGAGCAGTACAGGCATCATTATATGCATCATCAACAACCGTTAGTACTGGCGGAATGGCTAAAGGCCTATGCTGTGGTAAGTGTAAAAAAGTCCTTAGCCTTTTCCTTGAATCTGAAAAATCCTGGCCCTGCCATTGGAAGTGTTCCCTCATAGCATGCAAGGTTTCCCCAAAGGAAAATTCTTCAGGAGGAGAAGCAGAAGGAATGGAGTCTTCTGCATCAGAATCCTCATAAGGAGAATATGGGCCTTCGTGAGGGTCTGAAAGGTCTGAGTCATCCGAGGAATAATCTGTAGAGACAGGTTCCGGAGGTTCAGTCCTAGGCCTCTTGTCTGGAGGGGGCTGAGAGGCCCTGTCTGGGTGAGGTTGGGATCCCCTGATCAAAGAAATGAGATCCTCAGCCAGGCTGAGTATTTGGGAACTAGAGGTAGGCCTATGTGAAGGAGTTTTGGCAGGCAAGGCCTTAGAAGATTTAGCTGCCTTAGCCCTGGCAAAAGCCTTGATAGACATGGAAGCAGGGGGTCTAGCAGCCCCACGTGCAGGGGTAGTTATGTCTAAAGGAATAGTGTCTGATAAATCCTGGGTGCCTGCTTCTGTAGCAGTAAATTCAGCAGCAGATTCAGCCATGCTCTGTGAGGCCTCGGCTATCGGAAGCATGCTTTCGGCCGAATGAAGAACCGGGGGCTCGGTTTCAGCCGAAACCGAGACATTCGCGGTTGGCCTAACCGTGGTTTCAGCCGAAACCGCGGGCCGCGAATGTCGGTCCTTTTCCTTGCGCTTTTTACCTAATTGAGTAGTCAGAGTCTCCTACGGCATTTTGTATGCAAAAGCGGGACCAAAAAACTCCTCTGCAAACTCCGACCGATGTCTAAGTGTCCGTCGGTTGAAGGAAGCACAGGCTAGACAAGCTGATACGTCGTGGTCTGGGCCTAAGCAAGGAAGGCAGTAAGAGTGGAAATCCTTATGAGGTATTTGTTTCCCACAAGTTAAACAATTATTTACTTTGTCTGACATCGGCTGAGGCAAGAAAGAGTCCCCAAAGGGGTACTTAGCTTTTTAGAAGTCTTCGGTAGTAGAAATCACTGGATCTGACCGACCGGCACTTGCTAACAGCTTCTGCTTCGGGCACCGCGCGGCAAGAAAGACTGAGGAAAATGGCATCGGCTGATGCCTTTATACCCAATAAACAGCAGCTATGACGTCAGGTGAAGTGCGACATCAGCCGAGGCCAGACCCAGACTTTGGAATCCGGCCGACCGAAGGGCTGCCTGAGGCAGGACAACCCATATGTTAGGACTGCAGATGCATCCTTGAAGGACATCTAATGTTCACAGATTCTTGACTTAATCTTGGCTCAGATTTTTCCACTATATAAACCGTGACATGCAGAGCAAAGTGCCACATAAACCACCCCAGTGGTACTGCAGATGTGTCAGCCTTGGTAAGGAATAACGATGGGATGTGGTTCAGAATAACCACATGTGGTCCCTCAAAGATGCAACTATATCAGCTACATGTACCACACTTGCTCATAAAGCCAAAAGTATATAAAGTGGCTATCCAGTGGTCTAAACAGCTACCAATATTGTTCAATGACTTGCACACAAAAGATTGTGTGTGTGTGTGTGTGTGTGTGTGTGATGCCACATTTATTAAGATATTAAAAAAAAAAAAAAAAAAAAAAAAAAAACACCAGAAACCCTGGACCAATTTTTCTTAACAAGAGAGTATGCCACCAGCATCCAAGGAATTCTCAGACCACAGACGTGTAGTTAAATAGAACTCCTACTTGGGGGTATTGGATAAAGGTTTCTTCAAGATGGATGAAAAACAATCCAGTCTACCAGACCAGATAAACTCAATTAAATCCTCAAATAAGTTGCTGGGGTAAAGTAAGATCAAGAAACTGTTCTCAGATTCTGTAAAGGTGGATAAATTGTCCCTTCTCAATACCCTTTTTTTGTTTGAAAGAATAAGCATCCCGAAAATGTAAGTACTCGCTAGAAAAAGTGCCCTTCCGTTTACGGTGGGCTCATAATATCTGGAAGTTGCCCTAAAGCTTCGAAAGCTGGCTGGCAGTTATATCCTTGGCAGGATATAACCCATATAATTTACTACTACAGCACTGATCAATACGATGGAACACTGAAAGTAAAACCCTTTTTGAATAACTGCTCAGGTGCCATGATAGTGGTGTTATCATTGAAGTTAAACCCATGGAAGGCCATCCTTAGATCTTGGTTATCAAAAGTCTAAGCAGGTGATATGCATGCTTGCCCGTTTTCAATGAACCATACTGCCCCTCCTGCTGGCAAGTCTCTCCGAACACCTCAGAGGTGGTTCTTCTAAAAAAGATAAACCGCAAGACACACATCACCAGCTTCATATGGATCTTGGTGTTAAGCAGCAGGTGTGGTACTGCAGTGGCTAACCAGAGAGGTCTTAAAGCTGTTAGCAAAAAAAACCACCATTGTCTGCTACATACTCATTTTTGTCCCTTTTAAGTTTTTAAAATTTCCCAGGAACACACAGTATTAATATGTTTTTGAACTTAAAAAAGATCTCAATGTACTCCTCTTGTTTTGTTGCAAATAAGAGGTCAAACTTAATGTGGTCATCCATTTCCACAAATTCTTTAGAAAGTTGATCTAAGGTAATATTTTATTTATTTATTTATTTATTTATTTATTTTTTAACAATGAATCCTTCCCCATCTCATTAAGAAATCAGTGGTACCGAAGGCCTTAAACATAGTATCTTGCTTAATATCAGTTACTAAACCTCTCATCACATTTTTCCACTTTCCAAAAGACTACTGGGACTTCAGGGATTTACAACATGAACAGAGTGATATTTTGGCCACAGTGCATGTCAAGGAGTTGTTCACGGTCATTCCATCCACTAGACTTGAATTATTTCATGTCATTGTTTCAGCTAACACACCCATATCTCCACAGGGCATAGATATCATTTGTATTATGATGGACTTGGTGCTGAGCAACAACTTTTTACATTTGACAATGAATATTTTAAGCAATCCTCTGGAGTAGCAATGAGGGCAGCATGCAATCCAACTTTTGCCAATCTGGTGTTTATGCCACTGGGAGCTCGTGTTTCTAAGGAGCAAGGAGTTCTGGCCCTGATTATCTTCAATTCATGGATAGTGGCAAACTGGACATACTTGCCCAATTTCTTCAATACCCTGGTTCTATTTTCTTTTTGGAACTCTCAACATTCATCACATGGGTATTTCTTTACCTGCTGTACATTAACACAATAATTTCAGTTAGCACCTGCTATGAGGCCACCACATACAGGAAAGGCAAAACGATACTGTGAAGGTACAATTTTATCCATCTTTCCAGCCACATAGCAGATAATGTCTTTGCCTCAAAACAAGAGGTTCTCCAGTTCAATTCTTGACTGACATTGCCTTCTGTGTAAAGTTTTCACATCCTCCCTATATCTTGTATGGGTTTCCTCCGGATGCTGTAAGTGGACTGGCCATAGAGAGTGTGCGTGCAAGTGTGTGGTGTGGAAGAACTACCAAGGAACAGCTAGTCACCCAGCAGTGTAAATACTGTCTCTAAATGACAGTCACTGTTAAAGTGACACCCCAACCCCAAGTACAAAAATAGAGAAAAATGGGGCTGTGGATGGACGAGATGTTGAAAATTTTATTAAGGAATGCATTTTTCTTAAGAAAATGTTTGACTGTGCTTACCCCTGCAACTTATTGAAGGAAGCCAATGACTTTATCCAGTTAGGTAGATTGGACTGTCATGCACCCATATTGAGAAATCCTTTATCCACCACTACCAAGATAAGAAGTCTATTTGACCACATGTTTTCCATGGTCTTACTTCATTCCTGGATGCTGGTGGCATATGCTCGGTTAACAATTGATCTAGGGTTTCTGGTATTTTTTCCTGGTCTTAATAAATTTGGCACCACACCATCGTTTATACACAAGACACTGAACAATCTTGATACTTCTTTTTTGAGCACAGGATAAAACACTTCATCTACCTACAGCAGTATGAGCAAATGTGGTGCATGTAGCCAGTGTCATTACATCTTTGAGCTTCGAGAGACCACACATGGTTAGGGATTATTCCTTGCCAAAGCAGATATATCTGGATCATCACTGGAGTGGTCTATGTGGCACTTATTTTTCCAATATAAAAACCAGGACATTCAGAACAAAAAGAAAAAATATATTTTTTTATTTTATTTTTTTATTTTACATTTGTTGACCGGGCTAGTCCAACTGGATTTATGTCCATTTTCAGTGGAGGCCTGGGGAGAAAAGCTCCAGAGGTACAAAAAAATCTTACAAATAATACATAGTACAAGTGTGTAATGCAATGGGAAGAATGATATGTAATCACATATATTATAGGTCTTAAAGAATGAAATAAGCTAACTTAGACAAAAGGCCTGTGGAGAAAAGCTCCAGGGCTAAAACAATTTTACAATTACAAATATTGCATAGAACTAATGTGCTATATAATCACTTATATTATAGTTCATGACTAACTAGAAAAGGCTAAATTAGAAAGAGTTTAAGTTAGAGGTTAACTCTTAGCAATACAAAAGGAAGGTTAGAAATGTTAAAATGAATAATGTAATATTAACAAAGATAAGGGAAAAATTGTTAGTTGGAGAGTTGAGGTAGAGGCAAGGGTCTAAGTGGTTAAGGAAGGTTTATGATAGAGTAAGGTGCAAACAGGTTAGTCTGGGTTGGTACAAGAGCAAAGCCAGAATTTATTGAAGTGTCTTAATAGTTGTTTCTTAAAGAGTGGAAGAGTGGACAAAGAAGAGATATCAGATGGAAGACTGTTCCATATTTTACCTACTGAGTTAGAGAAAAGGCAGTTGCCTGCAGAATTATTAGTTTTGGTAATATTAACAAGTAGTTTTTCAGAGGAACGTAGTTGTTTCAGGTTTATGTAGGAAGTCAAGAGGGTATAAAGAGCTGGTGTTTTAGAAGGTTGGTATAGGATTTTGTGTGCTATTAAAAGTTGTTGAAAAATGAGCTTGTTAGGGAGTTCCAGCCAGTGTAGTTGTTTTAGGTTTAGACAGTGGTGGGTTCTAAATTGGGATGAGGTGGCAAATCTGGCAATATTATGATAAGATGTAGTAAGTTTCTTAAGGTTACTTTTAGATAGATTAGTGTAAATGGGGGAGGCATACAGAAGGGTAGAGATAAGGTGTGTTTGGGCTAAGGTTGTCCTAGCTTCAGGTGTGAGGAAGGGCTTTATTCTGTACAGGGATCCTATTTTCTTATTAACTGCTTTTATAGTACTGTTGATTTGAGTATCATAGTTAAGATTGTTATCGATAATAACACCGAGAAGTTTAGTTGTGGAATCAGGAGAGATAATTGTGTTGTCAGTTGCTGTAATACAGACGTTTAATAAAGTTGATTTACGTGTAGGTGAAAAGAGTAATAATTTAGTTTACTTAGGGTTAAGGAGTAGGCAGCGATTGGAGAACCACTGTTCCACAGTTGAGAAGGCTGTTTGAGTTTGAGTCTGGAGTTCAGTTTGAGAAGAAGCAGTGCAAATAATGGTGGAATCATCTGCACATTGAATGCAGGTGGTGTTGGGTATAGATGATTGGAGGTCGTTGATAAAGATGGAAAATAGGAGTGGGCCTAGGATAGACCCTTGTGGTACTCCTAAAGAAATAGGGAGGAGAGCAGATAGTGAGTTTTTCCAGAGAACAGCTTGCTGCCGGTTTTCTAGATAGGAAGAAAACCAGGTTATGGAAGAGGGATCCAGGGCCAGAGATTTTAGTGTGTGCAGAAGAAGTGAATGATTCACCATATCAAAGGCTTTTGATAGGTCTAAGAAAAGAGAAGATGTAAGTTTGTTGTTGTTGCGGTTGAAGTTTATGGTATTGGTAAAGGAGAGTAAAGCTGTGGTGGTACTGTGGGCAGGTCTGAAACCATGTTGAGAGTCAGCTAGAAGGTTGTTATGGAGGAGATGGTTGAGTAGTTGTTTATGTATACATTTCTCCATGATTTTGGCTAAGGGGGATAGAAGTGCTATGGGACGATAGTTGGAGAAGTCATAAGATTTGCCTCCTTTATGTAGGGGTATTATATGAGATATCTTCCAGACTGTTGGAAAAATACCTTCTTTTATTGATCTGTTTATCAGGATAGAGACAGGGTAAGCAATGGATTTTGCTGCTAGTTGCAAGAATTCAGCAGGAAGCTTGTCTGCAGAAGAGGTAGTAGGTTTTAGTTTATGGAGAAGAGATTGTATAAAGGAGGTAGATACAGGTTGTAGGTTAAAGGGAGGGATAGTGTTTATTAAGGTATGTGGAGGTAGTTTAGAAGTATCTGGAGATAGTTGGTTGGCTAGAGTTTGTATTGAATTGGTGAAGAAGGAATTAAAGTTATTGGCTGTTAGTGTGGGGTTATCTGGGTCGGAATCCTGTGGGTTGGGGGTAATTATTTTGCCTGGGGTCAGCAGATTATTAATACATGACCAGAATGTTTTTGGTTCATTTTTTGTAGTATTTTGAAGTTGAACGTAGTATTTCTTTTTGTCTGATAGGATTGCTTTTTTAGTACTGTTTCTTAGTTCTCTAAAGTTTTGGTGGTCATTTGGACTTTTGGAGGTATGCCATTTATGCCAAGATTTGTTTCTTAGGGCTACTTTATGCTTAGTATTTGTGGTTAGCCAGGGAGCAGTTTTAGTTCTAATGGTGCGACTTGGGGCGTGCTGATTAAGTATAGCTAGGAATGTTGAATTGAAGTGGTCTACTGCTTCGTTGAGTGGGAGATATTTTAGTGGGGCCCAATGACATTGTGAAAGTTCAGCTTGAAAGTGATCAGGGTTAAATTGCTTTTTTGAGTGTAGAGTTTGGAAAGTGGTGGGTAGGGTTAGGTTTGTTTTGCATCTAATGATATAGGTTAGTGCGTGGTCACTAAGGTCATCTGGAAGGATGTGAGATTGGTAGGTTTGCAAGGGGGTATTTGTAAGAATCCAGTCTAGGGTGGTATACTTATTGTTTGCTTTATTAATTCTAGTGGGACCATCGATAAGTTGTTTGAAGCCATAGAGGTTAATGTGGGAAGTAGGGTTATCATTGTTACAGGAATTCCAATCTATGTTGAAGTCCCCTAGGATTAGTGTTTCTTGTGGGAGTTTGATAGAAAGTTGGTAAAGTATATCTTCAAGGGTATTGATGTTATTTCCAGGGGGGAGACAAGTACAAATGATGTTTATTGCTTTAGTGTTATTGAGTTGTATTTTGGAGCTAATAACTTCTGCATTTGTGTTTTGGGTAAGAGTCAGGTCTAGAGGATTAAGTTTAAGTTTTGCTTTGTACAGAATGGCTACCCCACCTCCTTTCTTGGTAGTGCGATCAAGTCTAATTATGTTATAACCGGGTGGGGTAATTTCGATGTCTTTAATGGAAGGTTTTAACCACGTTTCTGATAGGCATAAAATGTCAAACTGTTGAGTTTCAAGGAGGGCATGGAGTTGACTGATTTTGTTGCAGATACTACGTATATTAAGATGGGCTATGGAAAGGGAATTAGAAGGGTTAGAGTACAAGAGAGATAATGGTTTAGGTTGGTTTTCTTTGATGTTGGTGGAAGTAAGATGTGGGCCAGGATTAGGGTGAATATCACCATCTTGTAGTAAGTGGAAAAGAGTAAGAAATATATGTTGTTTAAGATTATAGTGAGAAAGATATGTCTTTTTGGTTAGAGTCTTTATAAATTTGCAATGTACTAGCCTGTGGTATTTGGCTAGAAGGTATATGGACTGAGAGGGTGAGAGTATATTGGATGCAGATAAAGGTATTGCATGTGTAGAGGTGCTTTTAGAGGGCAGTGAGGGAGAGATATTCTTGGAGAATTCGTAAGAAGTTATGATATAAGTAGATAAAAGAGATGATAATAATAGTATAGAGATCAGTAATCTCAGTAAAGGATGGATGGATAATATGGGCATTGTGAACTAGGTGGTTGTTTGTAGTGATATAGGATATAGTGTGATGAGGTAATGATTAGATGATAGTAAATTAGATAGGGTGGGGCTGGAGGTAGGGATGTAATGAGATAGGTATAGTGTTTAAGAAAGGGGAGGGTGTGTAAGTATGAGAGTGGTGACTGAGATGTATTTAGGGAGTAGTGTGGAGCTGTGATTGGAGAGTAGGTAAATAGGGGTGTGGCAATATTCCAGATAAATGTAGGACCCCGGGGGGTGGGTGGGAAGTGGGGGTAGGGAGGGGAGCGGAGTGAGCCCATGAGGGCGAACGGAGCGGGAAGAGAAGAGCCAAAGGAGAAGAGGACCAGGAGAAAAACTATCAGTAAGTACTCAGAATGAAGATAAGTAAGACAAAGGGATATAAGTAACTTTGTTGTCAAGAGGTAGGAGCGAGTAGAAGCTCAGAGCTACAGAGAAGGGTAGAAAGAGGTAGTGGAGCAGAAAGGGGCGAACAGTAAGATAGGGTAAGAAAAAGAGAGGTTGCTAGGTATGAGCAGTTTACAAAAGAAAAGAAAAGAGAGCCCCTAGTAGATGGGGGCCAGTTAAAAGCCACAGCAGGTACTTCTATCAATGCTGTATACAGGGCCTGAGGGTTCAAGCGTGAGGCAAGCTGCTACGGATATTACAGGGAATGTATGATAAGTAGATAGAGAGGAGGAGAGGGGAGGTTTGGATTGCAGGCTGCTGGCTGAGCTGACTTTGGAGTATACAATATCACTGGGAAAGAGGCATACAAATATGTATTTATATATATATGAATATTTACATTTTATCAAAAAAAGAAGTTGTGTCTTTCCATAATATCCCATCTCTGTTGTAGATATTCTTTCATTCATTATTGATAAGACTTTGGTTCCATCCAAGGAAATGACACGGCTGGTAGGAGGCTCTGCCTGAGCAGATACCCTAACCAATAAGGTAATTCTAAAGTCCACCAGGAGTCCAGGCAGGGGGAAAGAGGGCGGGATGTAATGAATGAAAGAAGATCTACAACATGGATGAAATGTTATGGTAAGACATAACTTCTTTATCTGATGTTGTAAATCTTCATTCATTCCTTATGGATAGGACCGAGTCCCCAGCTACTTTTAATCCTGGGTGGCCCTAAGGAAGAATATTCCTGAGCACCATAGAACCAAAAGATGCTCTTTCCCTGGAGGCCAAATCCAATTTGTAATGAGTGATAAAGGTAAGTGGACTTGCCCAAGTAGCTGCTGCGCAGATATCATCCATAGAGACTCTGGAATGAAAGGCCACTGAGGTTGCTATCGATCTAGTTGAAGGAGTCATTTTGGAAGGCAAGGACATTTTTGTTTTGTTGGTAGATAAAAGTAATGGCGTTTGAGCAAAAAAGAAGGTAATTTTGGAAACGGGCTTGCCCCATCCTGGGTCCTGCAAATGCTACAAACAATTGATCCGTTTTCCTAAGAGATTTTGTTCTGTCCAAGTAAAAACGAAGTTGCCTATGAACATCAAGGATATGTAGAAGGTACTCCCCTTTATTTGAATGATGGGGAAAGGAAACCGGTATGGCAATAGATTGGTTGATGGAAAAACAGAAATGACCTTGGGCAAAACGGAGGGATTAGTATGGAGAGAAACTCGATACTTGTGGAAAATCAAATACGGTCTCTTGACAGTCAAGGCCTGCAACTCAAACTCTTTTAGCTGAGGGCATAGCCGGCCTTAGGCATAGGCCACCTAGGGCACTGCTCTACCAGGGGCACTTTTCCAGTATTTATCTAATGTAGGTAGACCAGGATGGGGGCACCAGGTGGTGTGGTGGTGGGTGCCATGGAGCCTTTTGCCTAGGGCACCAGTTGACCCAAGGCCGCTCCAGGGTAAGGGTACTAGGAAGTAGGGTTTTCCAGGACAAAAATTTTTATATCGCATGAATAAGAAGGCTTGAAGGAGGACTTGTTCATGACTGAAGCACCAACGTCAAGTCCCATGCTTCTGTAGGAAGCTTGACACGAGGTTTAATATGCAATATGAAGGTTTTGCACAGTCGGTGTGACATAACTGATGAATTGTCGATTCCATTGTGAAAATTTGCAATAGCTAAATGTACTGTAAACGTCGATGCTGAAGACCCAGTGTGCAACAGGGTAGTGAGATATTCTAGGATCTTCTGAATAGGCATAGAGAAGGGATCCATGTTTTGTTCTTTGGCCCCATATACAGAACCTAGTCCACTTACTGAAATAAATTTTTCTGGTGGATGGTTTGTGCGAAGCCAGGAGGATGTCGCAAACAGGTGATGAAATATCAGGCAGCTTGGCAGTCATCGGAGTGCAGAAAAGTACAGTTGTGTACCTACCATAAATGTAGATGTTAGGGTGTATTCACTGTTGCAGTCATTACACTTGGGTTATCCGGCTGGCAGGTGACCAGTAGTCGGCCCGAGTTCCAAAGTCTTGGTCCAGCGTCGGTTGCAGTCGCCTCTTCCCGGACGTCAGTGCGCCAGGGTGTATAAAAGTTGCAACAGACGCCATTTTCTTCAGTTTTTCTTGCCCCGGGTGTCAGGTGCCCCCAGATATGAAGGCTGTAAAGATAAAAAATACGCCAAACAACCATGCATATATCACTAAAAACATTTTCTACTTCTAAAAGCAAATACACCACATAGGTTGTATAGAGTTGAGAAGTTCAGAATAGTCCCAGCAAAGAGGGGGATGTGGTAGTGTTTAGTAAAAAAGTGTGCACTGAGCTCCAGGTTGCAGCTTCTAACATGTCTTTGGTTGGTACCCTTCTGAGGAAAGCTGCTGAAGTGGCTGCTGCTCTGGTAGAATGAGGCCTAATGCCCTTAGGCACAGATTTGCCATGTTGTGCATAACAGAAGTGGATGCAGTGTCCTATCCATTTGGAGACTGGATGCTTTGTAATAGGTTTTCCTTGTGATCCTGCAGCATATGCTACAAACAATAGTTTTTCTGAAAGCTTTTGTTTTGTCCAGGTAAAATCGTAGCTGCCTGTGAATATCCAAAGAGTGCAGAAGTCTTTCCACTTTATTCTGGGGTTTGGGTAGAAAGTAGGCAAATGAATAGTTAAGGCCACATTGGAGACCACTTTAAGGATGAACCAAACATTCATGCCAAGAGAAACTCTGTCCTGGTGAAAAATGAGGAAAGGTTCCACAGCCATCAATGCCTGTAACTCTGAAACTCTTCTTGCTGAAGTTATTGCTAGGAGCAGAGCAGTTTTCCATGACAAGAATTTTAGATCAGCTGTGCTGGCTGGTTCAAAAGGAGGCAGTGTTAGTTTTTCTAAAACAAAATTGAGGTCCCAAGTAGGTACTGGTGCTCTCCTAGGGGAGGTCTTGTATTCTTTGCCCCTCTGAGGTACTGTTGTAGTAGAGAATGTGAAAAAAATAGGAGGATCCGTATTGTAATGAGCTGAAATGGCAAAGGCATGGATTTTAATAGAAGATAAAGATAGGCCTTCGTCCAACATCTCAGTCAGGTACTGTAAAATCGGAGGTATATTAGGGACCAGTGGGTCGAGCCCTTGTGCCTGGTTCCAAGCACAGAATCTCTTCCATTTTTCCGCATAAGAGTTCCTAGTGCTGGGTCTCCTGGCTTCCAAAATTACATCCATAACAGCTTTAGAGGGAGGTGCAGTCTGAGTGGCTACATTATCTGCCATGCTGCCAGATTTAAAGGTTCTGAGTTGACTGTGCAGAATCGGATTGTTTTGCTGTGTCAGAAGATGAGGGATTTGAGATAGAGGCCAAGGAGGGCCTTGGGATAAAATCTTTAGGATTAGGTACCAGTGCTGGCGTGGCCAGTCTGGTGCAATCAGGATAATTTTTGGCCTCTCGTCTGACTTTGGTGAGAAGAGGCATCGGAGCGAAGGCATAGACTGTCAGATCTTTCCAGTTGAAAGATAGAGCATCCACTTTCCATGCTTGAGAGTGATAAGTCCTTGTGCAAAATTTCTGTAATTGGCAATTGTGAGGGGAGGCAAACAGATCTATGTCTGGGCGCCCCCATTCCCTTGTTATGTTGAACACTTGTGGATTTAGCTTCCATTCGTGAGGATCAATGAGATTTCTGCTTAGTCAGTCTGCCAGTGTATTGTTTGTTCCTGGCAGGAATTGTGCTTGCAGATGTACCTGGCAAGTCAGTGCTGTGTTCCACAAAATCATGGCTTGTCTGCATAGGGGGTAGGAATGTGTGCCCCCTTGTTTATGTACCACATAACTGTGGTATTGTCAGTCTTTAATAATAATTGTCCTGGATGTATTAGGTCCTTGAAGGCTGTCAGGGCATTCTGTACAGCTAGCATCTCTTTTTGATTGATGCGAAGATACAGTTGTTCCTTGAACCACATGCCCTGAATACATTTTCCTGCCATATGTGCTCCCCAGGCGTAATCCGATGCATCCATTGTTATTGTCTGCCTGGCTATAGGTAAGGTGAAAGGCTGTCCCTTGTTGTGGTGACAGGCCTGTGACCACCATTGAAACTCCTGTTGTAGGCAGGGAATCAAGGATATGATTGTCTCTAGGCTGTGACAATGCTGAGTCCAAACACTTTTTAGATACCATTGTAGTTTCCTCATATGCAGTTTGGCATATGGAATTAGTAGAACGCAAGATGCCATGAAACCCAGGGCCTGCAGAATTTTTCTTGGAGAGCTGGGTCTTTGTTGCCATCATTTGAAAGTAATGAGTCAGTTGCCTTTGTTTGTCTGGTGTGAGATAAGCCATCTGGGTAGTTGTATTCAAGCTTGCACCCAGGAATATTATCTCTTTTAGATGGCACTAGTTTTGATTTCTTTTAGTTTACTGTGTACCCTAGGCAAATTAGTAATCTTTTTACAAACTTCAGGTGCTTTAGAAGAATGTCCTTGCTCTCTGCTTGAATAAGGCAGTCGTCCAAGTAGGGATATATTTGAATTCCTTTTTGCCTGCAAAATGCAATTACTGGTGCCAAGCATTTTGTGAAGACCCTGGTGCCAAGCATTTTGTGAAGACCCTGGGTGCAGTAGATAAGCCAAAGGGCAGTGCAGAGAATTGGTAATGCATTGAGCCTGCTATAAAATCTGAGGTATCTTCTGCACGATTGTCTGATTGGGACGTGCAGGTATGCCTCCTTGAGATCCAAAGTAACTAGCCAAGCCTCTTTGCCCAGCATGGGCAGGAGTTGTTGTAGTGTTAACATTTTGAATTTTGGAACATCCAGGAAAGTATTTAGGATCGACAGGTCCAGTACTGGTCTCCATGCTTTGTCCTTTCTGGGTACTAGGAAAAATCGTGAGTAAAATCATTGGCCCTGTTCTTCTTGTGGAACATTTTGAATAGCTCCCATATCCATAAGAGCTGCAATCTGTTTTTGTGCCTCTGCCCATTGGTTTTGAGGCAGGTTTGGCATACCTTTTGGTTTTGGAAGCGTGTGGAAGTGGAACCTGCACCCTTGAGAAACTATATTCAACACCCATTGGTCTTGGGTGACCATGTGCCAATTTTTTGAGAAAAGTGCTAGCTTTCCCCCTAGGGGTGCTGTCAACTGGTAAGTGCTTGGCATTTGCAGAGGGAAGTCATTGTGGCTGTTTTCTATAAGGTTGTGATTTGTCTTCTCCTCCTTTGGGGGCTGAAGAACCGCATTGTTTAAATCTGTAGGAGCCTTGGGGCAGAGATCTGCCTCTTGGGCGTCTGTATCGGCCTCTTTGTGGCCTGACACTGGAAAGGACCACTTTTTTGAAGGTCAGTTCCTGCTAAATCTAGGTGGCTGAACCTGTAAGAAATCTTGACTTTGTTTGATGTTAAGGCGGAAGAGGTTTTAAAGAAAATGGAGGATAAAGCAAAGTATCATGCTGTAGTGGAGCATCCAACAATTTCATTTTAACATGGTCAGGTAAACATTGTTCTTTCAATCAAGCATGTCTTCGAATAACTGTGCCTGTAACTACGGCTCTACAAGAGACCTCTAACGAATCAAAACCACATTGCAGAGTATGCTTTCCCATTTGCTCAACTGCATGCAATAAACATTCAGAACCTTCTGTATTTGTAACCATTTTCTGCTTTAACAATGACATGAGATACTGCTGATATTTTAAGCATGTGAAAATGACAGTTTAAAGCTCTTACAGCTAAAGTAGCAGAAGTGTAAACTTTTTTCTCCCATCTGTCCAGAGCTCTGGAATCCCTATCTGAGGGGACAGGATTTTTGACAGTGGAAGCTTTAACCCCTTTTGGACCCTGAGAAATAGTTTCTGGGTCCACAGCGGGGTTTTTGTAAAGAAATTTATGAGAGTCAGGAACCCTGTAGTACCCATCTGGCTTTACTGGTGCAGGAAGTAAAGAATCTGGAGACAGACTGGATCCAGAAAAAACATCATCAACAATATCAAGCACAGGGGGGATAGCAAAGGGCCTGTGCTGAGGCAATAGAAGGAAATCTGAGCCTTTTCTTGGATTCTGAGTAATCCTGGCTCTCCCAATGGAAATGTTCCCTCATGGTGTGCAGGGTTTCCCCAAAAGAGTAATCCTGAGGCGGTGAGGCAGAAGGAATGGACTCTTCAGCATCAGAGTCCTCATAGGGAGGGAGAGAATAGCCCTAGTCAGAGATAGAATCAGAAGAAATGGAAACCTGATCAGAGGAATCATAATCAGTGTCTTGCCTAGGCCTTTTGTCAGGAGGTGGATGGGAGCCCCTGATTAAAGTAACAAGGTCTTCGGCCATTTTAAGCATCTGTTTCTTAGGCATGGATGACTGTTCTGGAGAATGCTGAACTTGTTTCTTTGTCTTTAATGGTGTTTTTGACTTTGCCTTTGCTGCTCTAGTAGCTTTAATTGTAAGTTGTGAAGGTCTGAAAACGCCCTCAGAAGCCGGTGCCAGCTCAGCGGCTCCGGACCCATCTGAGGGTACATTTTCCATAGGCCCAATAACTTGAGTTTCAACAGGCCTCAGTGTCTCCACGTGGCTGTCGGTTGCGGCCTGTGGCTCTGAGGTAGCGGGTGTCAAGGGCTGCGAAAGCGCCTCACTGAGGCTTCGTAGTCTATTTTGGACCTCAGATGCCTGTCTTTCTTTGTCTTTGCGTTTTTTATACATTCCGGTCGTCGGCTGTTCCGACGGCATTATGTAATTAAATCTTCGTCCAAAATAATGTAAAGCAAAATCAAACAGACGTTTAACAGTGCATTTATTAAATCTAGCACAAAACCGACAACTAGTGACGTTGTGGTCAGGGCCTAGGCAAGGAATGCAGTAAGAGTGGAAGTCCTTATGAGGTATTTGCTTCCCACAAGAAATACAATCATTAACTTTTACTGACCTCGGTCTGGAGCAATAAAAAGTTTCCCCAACGGGGTACTTAGCTTTATTGAAGACTTCGGTTCTGAAATTAAATTTTGAAAATCTCAGGAGTCTGCTGACCGGCACTTGCGAACTGCTTATGTTTCGGGCACCGCGCGGCAAGAAAGACTGGAGAAAATGGCGTCTGTTGCAACTTTTATACCCCTGGCACACTGACGTCAGGGAAGAGGCAACAGCAACCGCCGCCGGACCAAGACTTTGGAACTCGGGCCGACTACGGGTCGCCTGCCAGCAGGATAACCCAAGCGTAATGACTGCAACAGTGAAACACGAACATCTAAGCTGTGAGCTTTAGTCTGTAGAGATTGGGGAGAATCAATCCCTGAGGGTGAGTCAACAGTCCTTGAGATTGATCCAGGATCCATGGGCTGTGGACCAGGTGAGGCCATAGGAATGGGAACCAGACTTGACGAGGCCAATAAGGGGCAATGAGGATCACTTGCTTCTCAACTTTTGAGCTTTCTGTAGAAATTTTGAGATGAGGGGAAAAGGCATACAGTAGACCAGGGGGCCAATCGTGCAGCATCCCTCGGTGACCCCCCCCCCCCGAGGGAGATCAGGGGCAAATTAGCTTCTGCATTTGTTGTTTCGGAGTGAAGCAAACAGGTCGCAGCAAGGCCTGCCCCAGCGATGGAAGATTTCACCCGCTATAAAATCGGGTCAAGGGACTACTAGTGAGGCATCAAAACGTTCCTGCTCAGATTGTCTGCAATGAGACTGGAGCTCCCGGGAATGTAAGTTGCTATGAGAAAGCAGTTGGAAGCCATCACCCAATGCCATATTCTCAGGTCTTCCCGACAAAGGGTAAGACATGGTTCCGCCTTGTTTGTTGATGTACCAGACGACTGACATGTCTGACTGTACTGCAATAGTCCCGGAAGGAAGGGATATGTGGAACGCTTGCAATGCTAAAAGAACTGCCCTTAATTCCAGAACATTTATGTGCAAAATGGCCTTGATGTGTGACCAAGTGCCTTATACCATCCTTCCCTGAAAATGCCCCTCCCCCCACCATAACAGGGAAGCGTCCGTGGTCACCGTGGCCTTGACTGGGGGAGACAGAACGGTCAACACCAAAGATTTGTTTCTGGCTTCATCCACCATAGCATTTCTTCCTTGCAAAGGTTTGTAAGACTTATCATGTGATCGATCGAGAGGGTGGGTTAAGATAGACCATTGTGAAGAAAGGAGCCACTGTAATAGTCTCATGTGCAACCTCGCCCGGGGAACTAAGGTAATGGTTGCTGCCATAGAGCCTAACAGTTGTAGTACTAGGCATGCAGGTATAAAATGTCTGTGGAAGGAGAACTATAATCTTATTTCTTATTTTTGAAAGCCTGTTAGGAGGAAGGGAAGCTTGACAAAGAAGTTGCGTCGAAAATCGCTCCAATGAATTCAAGTGTCCTTGTTGGGGACATGTTTGATTTTTCCATATTGATCGCAATACCTAGGCGAAGAGCAAGGCTTCGAGTGTAAGAGAATGAGAAGGTTCCTGGTCGTGGCAGTGAGGAGCCAATAGTCTAGATCCTTGTAGCCGGATATGAGCTACGACGACTGCCATATATTTGGTAAACACTCTGGGGGCTGTTGAGAGACCAAAGGGCAATAACCTGAACTGGTAGTGATGGACTCCCAGCCGGAATCGAAGAAGTCTCCAGGAGCATTTGTCCATCTTTGTGGCAATACGCATCCTGAAGGTCTACAGAGCACATCCAGTTGTCCTTCCCCAGAAAGGGGAGAATGGACTGCACCGTGATCATCCGGAATTTGAGGTTTAATGAATTTGTTTAGTAGGCTAAGATCCAGGATTGGTTTCCAGTCCCCTGCCTTTTTTGGCACTAAAAAGAACCTAGAGTAAAACCCGGATACCAATTGGTCTGATGGGACTGGTTGGATGACTCTTTCTTAGCAGCTTTTCCAAGGCTGCAGCATCCCTCTGACCGGGTGGAATGTCGAGGATTCGTTTTGCGGGTCTGGGAGCGAGATTGAAAGGGATACGATAGCCTCTGGATATTATTCTCTGCACCCATGAATTCGTTGTTACGAGCTGCCAAGCTTGTAGGTGAAGAGAGAATAGTCCTCTGGCTGCTTCCAGAGGAAAGCAATCGGGCTGCTGCAAAGGAGCGCTGGAATGGTTGGTCGAACGAATCCCTAGCGCCCTAGTTGCATGGACCAAGTCTGCCCCAAAAGGAACATCTTCCAGATGAGTTACCCCCTCTGCCCCGGGGGGACGCTCGTCACGACTGTCCAAAAAGATCCTTGTGACTTCTTGAACCAGAATTTTCCTCCCCATCCGATTCCTAGAGTAGGATATCTGAGGGGTGGAAAAACGTGTGCCCATGGCAGACAAGGTCTTTCTGTCTTTCTCACTGTGCGACAGTGTTGTCTCTTACTTTAGGACCAAAGATGGAAGATTCGTCAACAGGCGCACTGACAAAGGAAGATTCGAAAAGGGTCTGTGAAGTCACAAATGCATCAATGCATGCAGTCTCATGACGATGTCCGATGTGGCTGCTCGAGCAGCCCTCTCGGTAGTTTGAGAAATCAAGCGCATCGAAGAGTTAGAGATACATTCTAGGGTAGCCAGCTGGGAAGCAACAGTATAATGGACCTCCTCAAGCAGTACCTTCGCCAAAGAAGACATTTCTGAAATTAGGTCTCTCGAGGTGAGTAAAGTGTGCCAGGTAATTCAGTGACCGAATGGCACAGGTCGCTGAAGCAAAGGTCCGCTTCCCCAGTCTGTCCAAAGCCAGAGACTCCCTGTTCGGGGGATGAACACTGGAGCTATTTTCTGCCAGTCCCCTCTTAATGGCTGCTGCCATAACTATGGAATATACTACTAGTTGCTTGGGCCAGTTGGGCTGGCCTTCAGGTGTAGACAAAATTTTAAATCAAGCCGCCGGGGGACAGGTTCTATATTGTGCAGAGCCTTCCGCACATTGCACGATAAGCCTAATGAGATCATCTGCAGGTAGGGTCACCCAGGAAGTAGATCGAGCACGGAAAGCCTGCAAGAACACAGATTGGAAATCCTCCAACCCTTCGGAGGAGGATTTCCAATCTCCCCTCTGCTTGAGGATATCGAATGTCTCCAAATGAGACGTTCACCAGGGGAGACCAGTGGGGACCTTCTCCCTCGTCGTAATCGGCGTCTTCGGTGATAGAATCCTCAGGGGAATTGAGATACTTTTTCTTGCAGAGTTTCTTCTGGGGTGGCTCCCAGTGGGGTCTTCTGAGGACTCCTCCGGAGAAGGGTCCCCTTCAAGGGAAGGTCTTGCGGCTTCTGTGCCCGAGATCCCAGAGTAGGCGGTTGGGACAGCTGCATGCTAGAGGGAGGTTCTGGTTCCGATGCCAATGGTGCCAACTGTGAGGCTGTAGTGCCAACTGTGAGGCTGTAGAAGTGAGGACCCTCTCCATCACCTGGAAAGCAGGCCCACCCGAAGAGGAATGGGAGCCCAGAACAGAGGTCACACCCAGCCCAGACGAGCCCACCTCCAGGTGAGGAGCTCCAAGAGAAGAGGTAGCTGCCGGAGCCAGGACCATAGACTGCGCCATGCCGACAAGCCCAATCACTGCTCAGAAGATGCACCAGTTCCAAAGGAACCGTGGTACCAAGGGTTATCGTACCAGACAGGGAAGCCTGCCCCGAAACAGAGTGCACCGGGATATACATTGGTACAGAAATCTCCGAAACCTGGGTGGAGGTCTGAGAAAGATACACAGGTGAATATGCCGAGAAAGCTTCCGTTCCAAGAGGGAGGGAAGACATAGTCAGGGGTCGGTAAGCCTCTAGCTGCCAAAAGCTGGTCCACAACCCTCATCACATCTTGTTCCGAGAGACTCCTGGTGGATCTGATGGACGCTCAATAAAAGGACTGAATTGCTGCCCCAAAGAAGGATCATAAGATGGGGAAGTACCTTGTTCTGGCAAGGTATTCAATCTTTGGAACTGCAGGTGTCATCCGTTTGGGAAGTCATCGGTACCATGGCTGGGGATGGTACCTATGCTGGTACAGAAGTAGGGGCCTGTACCATGATCAAGGGCAGCACCAAAGGAAAAGACAGACTCCAGTGCAGAAGCTGCCTGAGCTGACGGCGTGGAAGAAGTCTAGTGTCAACTTGGTTCAGAAGAGAATGGAGATGTTGGCACCAACTCCATTTTTGTTTTTTTTAACATACTTGGGTTTAGGAGGTGGCGAGACCTCCGTCCCAGAGAGCCTCCAAGAAGGGTGTCTTCAACATACCCTTCAAAATAAGTTTGTTCTTACTTTCAGCTATCTTACAGTTGATGAAACCAGAGCAAATAACACAAGACACATTAATATGGTCAACACCCAAACAATAAACACACATCTTACGCCCACACTTATCACACTGCTTAAAACCTACTTTCGTTTTCTCAGACATTATGAAAAAAAACACACAAAACACTATAGCCATAAAATGCAACTACAACTATATATATGAGGAAGGAGTACCAACAATGGCACTAAGTAGTACCAAAAAGTGGTAAGGGAAAGGGCCTTCCAAAGGTAGGGGAGAGGGATAGTACCAACAATGGTACAAAAAGAACTACAGAAGGTAGAGGGTAGGATTTAGTAGGAAATACAAAAATTAAAGGCAAAAGAAATAACCTTCAAGAGAACTGACTAAAGGAAAGTAACTATATCCATAAAACCACAAAAAAACCCACTACAAAAAACACTACACTTAGGCTTCGTGCCAAGCCTCTCTCTCAAGCTGACGAAGAATGCAGCAAATGAGATCCGGAAACACAGAGGGGCATTGTGGGTAGGAGTTAGCTGAGAGTTTTTGGTGGGCACGAGCTTTGTACCGGCCATGTCTGTTCCGAGGATGATACCGAAGTCCTACCAGTAAGGAATGAAGATTTACATAATCAGATTAATGGATTTTTGTTTTTTTTTTGTACTGGAAAATGTCTTCCAAGATGGCCAGGGTGGGAAGGTGGGTTGACTGGCAGACTAGTCTGTAGGGAACTGTCACATCAATCATTTTAAAAACTTTTCATGTTTTACCAAGTTGAATTAATTTTTCCTCTTGCTCCAGATTTAGAGAGAATATCTGATAGGTTGAAGCATTAACATTTCCTGTTTTTAGTACATTTAAGCTTATTTTAAGGGATGTCTTATTCTAATGAAGTTCTTATAATAAAAACAAGAGAGCTAAAAAACATTAGATTTTGTCAAGAACATCATTAACATGCATGAGTGGATGAAATAGTGTGTGGCCCAAGTCCTAAAGACCGCAAAACATGGATCTCCTCTTTTCAAATCTGAAATCTTCTAGTTTGTATACTACGGAAGCAACTTAGTACTTCATGGGATGAAAAAAAGTACCAAAATGGTGAAAAATAACCAACAAAGGTCAGAGGACGACCACAGGATCAGAGACACCAATTTATTGGGCACTTTTGTTCACAGGAAAAATTATTTTCACAATGAAAACATTCTCTACTAGGTTGAACTTATAAAGGAGTGGGGGGGGGGGGGCAGTCAATCGTTATGTTGTTTACACTTCTTTGCACCAGTCTTAAGTAATCATTCAACACAGGTCTTCTTTTCTTTCGGCTGTTCCCATTAGGGGTCGCCACAGCGGATCATCTGTTTCCATTTCTTCCTGTCCTCTACATCTTGCTCACACCAACCATCTGCATGTCCTCTCTCAGCACATCCATAAACCTCATCTTATGCCTTCCTCTTTTCCTCTTACCTGGCAGCTTCATCCTTAGCATCCTATTCCCAATATACCCAGCAACCCTCCTCAGCACATGTCCAAACCAATTCAGTCTCGCCTCTCTGGCTTTGTCGCCAATCCGTCCAACCTGGGCTGACCCTCTAATATACTTATTCCTAATCCTGTCGACCTTCGTCACACAGTGCGAATCTCAACATCTTTAACTCTGCTACATCAGCTCCGACTCCTGCCTTTTTGTCAATGCCACCGTCTCCAACTCATATAACATAGCTGGTCTCACTACCCTCTTGTAGACCTTCCCTTTCACTCTCACTGGTACTCGTTTGTCGCAAATCACTCCTGACACTTCTCCACCCACTCCACCCTGCCTATACTCTCCTTCACCTCTCTTACACACTCGCCATTACTCTGAACTGTTGATTCCAAGTATTTAAACTCATCCACCTTCGCCAACTCTACTCCCTGCATCCTCACCATTCCTCTATCCTCCCTCTCATTCACACACATATATTCTCTCTTAGTACTGCTGACCTTCATTCCCCTCCTCTCTAGAGCATATATCCTCTCTAGAGCATATATCCACCTCTCCAGAGTCTCTTCAACCTGTTCCCTACTCTCACTACATATCACACTACATATCAAAATATCATCTGCAAACATCATAGTCCACGGGGACTCCTGTCTGATCTCATTTGTCAACCTGTCCATCACCACTGCAAATAAGAAAGGGCTCAGAGTTGATACCTGATGTAATCCCACCTCAACCTTAAATGCATCTGTCACTCCCACTACAAATCTCACCGCTGTCACACTACCCTTGTACATATCCTGTACCACTCTTACATACTTCTCTGCCACTCCCGACTTCCTCATACAATACCATAACTCCTCTCTAGGCACCCTGTCATATGCTTTCTCCAAGTCCACAGAGACACAATGCAACTCCTTCAGACCTTCTCCGTAAGTCTCCATCAACACTCTCAGAGCAAACCTTGCATCTGTAGTGCCCTTTCCTGGCATGAAACCATACTGCTGATCACTAATTATCACCTGCCTTCTTAACCTAGCTACTACTACTCTTTCCCATAATTTCATGCTAACTGATCAATTCAACCCAGGTGCAACATCACAATTCAACAAAATGCAGCAGTGTAGTTCAGTGCATAGCAGCCCCCCCCCCCCAATCAAGTTGAACTTTTAACTAAAGTGGGGGGAAAAAAGCACACTTCTTAAAGTAGTCAGAAAAATAATGTTTAAAAGGGCCCAGCATATTATATTGGGAAGACCCAATGTAAAAAATAAATACAGGAACATTATTACTGCTTCAAGTCTAAGGATATGATGAATGCTCTTTTTAAAGACTTCCATTTGAGACAATTAAAGTTTCCTTCTCTTTTTTATTTTAGACAAGTACCACTTGACTGCGAAGGGATAGGGATTGAGAAACAGACCTGCTATGCAATGAACTTCACTTGCAGATTTTGGTTAATAGTGATGTAGTACAGGAGATGAATTACAGTTCCACTGCAGAAGTCCACTGGAAATGAGTAAAGGATGGTTTATTATGAAGTATTACAATTTCCTGTGAACAAAACGGATTAATAAATTGGTGTCTTTGGTACTATGGAGTCAACAGAAGAATCTGCAGCCTAGGAAAACTCCAAGAGTACAATTAGTCAGTTCTTCAATTCCTGTATCCAGAGCTCTTTAAAAGTCAAGTAACAATGACAACACAAGCTGACAGTGTCTATTCGAGACAATGACAACACAAGCTGACAGTGTCTATTCGAGATGTAATGAGGCAAAATTAAATTTCACTTTCTCACAACACAAAAACTTTAATCTCCGTAATTCTTAACTAGTATTTTCTTCAGGCAGGGTGCCCGACACCCAATAAATTAAAAACAGAATAAATCCGACACACACAAGCCACAACTTTCCAAAAATCACTACAGCATTGAAGGGTGTTCACAATACATAAAACTCTATTAAAGAACAGACTCTGCGCAAAAAGCAAGAGTAATATATTGTGTATTTTAATTGTGAACATTTCAGTTAAGACATCAGCAAGGCTAATATGCCACAATAAACTGAATCTGTATCAACAATAAAGTGCAGAATTACAGTAATTACCTGAATCTTATGCTCATCTGTGGTTTAGTAGCAATAATAAACTATCAAACCCTTGAAGCCCTTTCTTCCACAAAAAAAGCTTTGTGCAATTACAAACATTAACTTAGTCAACGGGTTTGATTAGATGGAGATCTGTCATTAAGAATAAAAAATGCAGTAGTTATCGCATTCCAGAAATCAACCACAAAAGGTCAATATAAGCCTAATTACTCTCCAACCTTTTGCTTGTTATCAATACATGGTGTGCCCAAGTCAGTCACCCAATTCTCACACTTTCATGAAACCTGTCTTTTCCATGCATCAGTAAGCATCTATGCACAAAGGCCTGCTCGAGTTAAACTTAAGAATGAATAAATTTGTAATAAAAGTGTTGGTTATAAACAGGAAAAACTGTGCAAGAAAAGCTGTATACAAAATGCAAGAAAAAGGACTTCCAATGTGCTTTCAGAACAAGAAAATACAAAGTGATTTAAGGAGAACAGGCACACATACAATTATTTCCATTCAGTACAGTAACAGAACCAAAGTGAGCAAACCAGAGACAGACTGATAATGTTTTAGTAGTCACAGTCCCAAAAATCGACATGCTATATAGAAAACATAACACTTCCAGCAAGCAAACACTCAAGGAAATACAATGCATGAGTTAAACATAAACGTTGGCTGGTTGCTGCATAGAGAAATGCCAACACAGTTTATCTCAAAGCTAGTGCATAGGGAAGATAAAAAGCACTTACGGTAAATGCAAACATTAACCAGTTCAATACAGCTTGCACAGTTGAACAATGGTCCACTGAATTACAATTCAGAATTAAAATAAAACTGGAAATGCTGCAGCGAGTTAACAGAAATGCAATAGTATATAAAAATCTACGAAAGACAATACTGAGTTCTGATGAAATCTTATGTGATTAGTTCATAAAGACCTTTGGCAGACAATAACTTCTGCATTGTCTAAACATGGCACTGCAGACCAAATCTGTTAACTCTCTCACATGATGTGGCATACTCTTATTCAAAGACAGATTAAACTAATAAAAATAGCCAACAATAGCCTGACTCACTTTCAAATATGCCATGAAGTAAACAGTGCTCAAAAAACTACATCATTCAAAGAGCACTTCAATTCCGCACTCATATTATGATCACATAAACATGGATCAACTGTGAAGCAAAACAAAAGCCTCTAGCTTAACTGGTATTTGCCCTTTGTAATTAATGTTGTGTTTCACTACAGTTCTAGCAGACAAGCACTGCAGTGTAGTATGATTGATAGGATGAATCAAGTTTTTTGATATTTCTTTTTCATTCAACAAGTCAAATGGTGCCTGTTTGTGCAAGTTTGTGGTGTCAAAGTGGCCACCGGCAGCGAGGATGAGTTTCATAATTTCAGGACTGCTGTTAAGAGCAGCAATGTGCAAAGGACAGCTCTTGTCGACATCCCTGGCATTTGCATCTGCCCCACACTCTAGAAGAACTGCAGCCACATGTAACGAAGGAAATGTACACACAGGATAGCGACCCACACACGTTGTATTCTTATCCACAGCTAGATGAAGTGGACTAAAACCATTTTTGCCTCTAGGATACAACTTCAAAAACCTATAGATTGACTGTTTTTTAAAATGATCCTGATCTGCATTACAAGGTACTCTTTCAAGCAAGCAGATCAAGTGCAAAATGATAGAGAGTGTTTTGTTAAGTTGTATTTGATCAGGACTGGACGGAGTTTGTTTCAAAGCCCGCTCTATTTCAAGAACACTTTTACTAAGTATGCTCATCAGGTCATCAAAAGACACAGATGTGCCCAAAAGGCCCTTTGCCCTGTCTTGCAGCATAAAAGAGAAAAGTTCAGCAAATGATAGTAAACTGCTAGCAGTCATGTGATTTAGAGGATCTAAATTATTCTGCTGCATATCTAGTGCATATTTCCAAAGGTTGATGCATCTTTTGAAGTTGCCAGAATCTGCATAGACAGCACCTCTATAACGAATATAGTAGGATGTATCTGGGTGGGAAGGACCAAGAATTCTCTCTCTGATTAACAAAGCCTGCATTCTCATCTCATCTGGATCTGCAATCAGGTTTTCCAACTCCTCATTGCTGCTCACTTCTTTAGCATAGCCATATGCCATATTTAAATGCAGTGGTTCTTCTTTATAAATAATATTAGCAAGGTCACTGTACCTCATATCCATAGCCTTCTTCCAATACTTTAATGCACCAAGCAGGTCTCTCTTCTTATCGACAAATGTGGCTCCAAGAAGCTCCAGAGCATTTACACGGTCAATTTTACTAGTATGTTTGTATTCTATCAAGAACTCTACAATATTCGTGTGGCCTGTCACACTAGCAGACAACAAAGGGGTCATACCATACCCATCCTTTTCCATTTTTGCACCATACTCTAGAAGCATTTTCATGATCTCCAAGCTTCCAGATTCTGCACAGTCATGCAATGCAGTGTTTCCTGAAAATAAAGACAGATATATCAGTAAATGCAAAGAAATCTCAAAAGCCAATAAATTGCCACTTAGCCACCACTTTGACAATGCTAAACACTAAAATACTGGACATCCTATGTAGTATGCTGAAAATACCTCTCATTTTATTTAAACAAATGTTCAGCAACTAACTAAAAGTCTGTTCAAACTTCATAGTTGCAGAATATGGCAAGGAATTTCTTAAACATAACTCAAAGTTCCACAAGCAGAAAACGTTTTAGCAATAATCTTTAAACCAACTACCGGCTAGTTACTTCAACACTATTTCACCTTTATTTTCACTAATTCCCCACAAATCACCAAGAAGCTTAGGTACACAAAAAAATTAGGGTCAGTACAGACTTGTTTAGAGGTGGACTGAAAGGGACCTATGCTTACTATGAAGAAACTCTGCACTATTGGTTTCCAATCGTCAAAGCTGTAAACATCTCCTTTCAATACAATTAAATGCATATCTGATAAATGTGAGGAATCTCACCATAACCTTGAATTTTCAAAGCAACGCTGCAGTAGGACATACATAAAATTAGAAGTTATGTACTCATAACGTTCCAGCTGAGTAGGTACTTCATTTGTCTGCAACCTGTGGGTCTCGGATCCGACCTCTGATCTGACCGGCAGCTTTCCAAGCTTCAAGATCCGAGCTCCTAGCTCCTCCCCTCTACCCACAATCCCCTGTCACCACCACACTACCTCAGATCGGTTTTGCTGTATCACCTGAAAAAACCTGTAATAAACAGGTTCAGATATTCTCAAGAATTATAAAGATCCTAGAAACCCGATATAGGTTAGGGGGATGGCAGGGGAGGATGGTTGCAGACAAATGAAGTACCTACTCAGATGGAACATTATGGTGAGTACATAACTTCTAAATCTGAAGTAGTTACTTCATTTGTTCTGCAACCTGTGGGACAGAGTCCCCAGCTACCTAAACAAAGAAACCTGGGTGGTCTATGGGAGGATATTCCGAAGCACCGCAAAGCCAAAGGACGCCCTGCTTTCTAGATATCATGTCCATCTTATAATGAGAAATAACGTATGAGCAGAAGACCAAATGGCTGCTGAACATATGTCATCCAACGGCATCCTGGACCAGAAGGCTGCAGAAGTTGCGATGGACCTTGTGGAATGTGCACGGATTTTTGAATGGGGTTGTTTTGCCTGATGCCTTATAAGCCTGAGAAATACATTGACAAATCCAATTAGCCAGTGTCACTTTGGATATAGGTTTTCCCATGAATGAAGGAGCAAATGACACAGAGTTGATCAGCCTTACGAACATCTTTGGTCCTGTGCAGGTAAAAACGCAACTGTCTATGTACGTCTAATGTACGCAACATGTATTCTCCCTTATTTTGAAAATTTTTGAAAAACACTGGCAGATTGATAGTCTGATTGATATTTGCCACAGATGCCACTTTTGGTAAGAAAGACGGGCTAGTCCCGAGAGACACTCTGTCATTGTGGAAAATAAGATAGGGAGGTTTCATGCACAAAGCTTGGAGCTCTGAAACCCTTTTAGCAGAAGTTATGGCTACCAAGAATGCGGTTTTCCAGGACAGAAATTTAAGGGGTACAGAAGCTGCAGGTTCAAAAGGAGGTTTCATTAAGGTTTGCAGAACAAAGGTTAAGTCCCAAGGGGGAGTCACGGATTTCACTGGTGGCTTGAGAAGGAAAACGCCATGCAAGAATGTCTTGCACAATTTTGTAGATGCTAGAGATCCTAATCAGTCTCCCACATGAAAATGGGATATTGCTGCCAACTGTACTTTAACCGTTGATGCACTGGCCCCTTGTTCAAAAATCATGGACAAAAAATCCAAGACTGTAGGAATCGGAACAGTAAAAGGGTTGATGAGCCGCTACCAGGATAGTGTTCACTGGTGATGAGATACCGGGAGTCCTTGCCATTAGTGGAACTGGATCAACCAAGCCGCGAGCTTGAGGTTTACCAGGTTCTGTGTTGGGCACCCCGTTGGGTGTGATATCAGATCTGGAATAGGATCCAGGATTAAAGGGGAGGAGAGACTGAGACCGTAGGTATGGAAACCAGATTTGATGAGGCCAGAATGGGGCTATGAGGATAATCTTGCTCCCCAACCATGCAGCTTTCTGAATGAACTTCGCCATGAGCAGAAGTGGGGAGTAAGCATAGAGTAGACCGGGAGGCCAAGCATGAATCAGAGCGTCTCTGGGGCTCTCCCCTTCTGGGGGAAGAATTGCGAAGAACTCGCTGCATTTTGTGTTTTGGGGAGTAGCAAAAAGATTGTAGCGAGGCCAACCCCACTTGTGGAAAATTTCCTTCGCAACTTTCGGATTGAGAGACCACTCTTAAGGACTGAGAATTACTCTACTCAATTTGTCCGCCAGAATGTTGGATCTTCCCAGAATGTGCGTTGCTATCAGAAAGCGGTTGGTGGATATCGCCCATTCCCAAACTCTCATGGCTTCTCGACAAGAGGATAGGATCTGGTTCCCCCTTGTTTGTTTATATACCAGACCACTGACATATTGTCAGTCTGTATTGCAATCGTTCCTAGAGGTAGAAGGTCTTGGAGAGCCTGCAACGCTAGAAGCACCGCCCTCATCTCCAGAACATTTATGTGCAAAGCGGTCTCCGACAAGGTCCACTTAACTTGGACGTTTCTGCCCAAACAATGCCCCCCCTCCACCCTAGGCAAGAAGCATCGGTGGTTAACGTGACCGGGGGGGGGGGGTCACAAAGGGTCTCCCTTGCCCGAGTTCTAGGGAGTGAAGCCACCAAAGGAGGGATTCCCTGCAAACTCTGCTCAGGGGGATAGGAGTGTTCAATGGGTGGAGTAACAGTGACCATTGAACTTGGAGTGTCCACTGTAATATACACATTCTTAGGCGAGCATGGAGATAGAGGCCGATAGCCGCTGCCATAGAGCCTAGTGCCCTCAGGACTAACTCCACCGGCGGAGCTTTGGTGCGAAGAAGAGCCAAAACCTGGAGTGAGAGGCTGGACAGCCTGTCCGAGGTCAAGAAGGCCCGAGAAGATCGGGAATCTAGCCTGGCTTCTATGAAATCTAATGCTTGCACAGGATGAAGAAAGGACTTCGGTATGTTGACTGAGATGCCCAAGCTGTCGGCGAGAGACAGCACACAGTCTCTCGCGGTACAAAGTTGATGCCTGTTGGTTGCTGTGAGGAGCCAGTCTGGGTACGGAAAGACCCTTATGCCCTGAAGCCTCAGGTGGGCCGCAACCACTGCCATGACATTGGTGAACACCCTGGGGGCTGAGGTGAGTCCGAACGTTAGGACCCTGAACTGGTAATGACTGGCCCCTAGCCGGAAGCGGAGGAACCTCCTGGACCACCTGTCCATTAGAATGTGGTAGTACGTGTCCTTGCACATCCAGTCGTTCTCCTGCATTACCTGCATTAAGGGGAGAATAGATTGTAGAGTAACCATCCGGAATTTTTCTTTGGGGACAAACATGTTCAGGGCAGTCAAGTCTAGAATGGGCCTGAGGTCCCCCGTCTTTTTTGGCACTAAAAAGAACCTTGAGTAGTAGCCCAATCCGGATTGGTCTGGGGGGACCCGCTGGATGGCTTTTTCTAACAAATTTGAAATCTCTACAGTCGCCGCCTCTCTTTGATTGGGTGTGACATCGGGGAGGCGACCACCTGAGGGAGGATGAAATAGGAAGGGAATTTTGTAGCCTCTGGATATAATTCGGAGCACCCATCGATCGCTCGCGATGGACTCCCACATTGACAGGTGCTTCGTTAAACGCCCCCCCGACTGTCTCCAGAGCTGGACAGTCGGGTAAGCCCTCAGGGCTGTTGCGTGGGTCTCTCGGAAAAAGGCTCCCTAGACCCGAAGTTACGCGGTCCCCCTCTGCCTCTGGGCCGGCGTCCACCCTGCCCTCCTCTGCCTCTGGAGGGCGCGGAGTCCGAAGCTGAATAAAATTGCTGGGACCTGCGGAACCACAGCTTCTTTTGCCCCCTCTGATTCCTTGAGAAGGAACGTTGGGGGCTCGAGAAGGACTCAGACGGCAGACAGCGTCTTCCAGTCCTTCTCGCTTTGGACTAGTGTATCGCATACGGTCTTGCCAAAAAGCGAAGATCCGTCAAAGGGTGCGTTTGCGAAGGACGCCTTGAAAGGTTCCGCGAAATTACAAAGATGGAGCCAGGCGTGACATCTCAAGACAACACCTGCTCCGCTGGCCCTTGCGGCTCCCTCCGTAGCATAAGACAGTAGCCGCATGGACGTATTTGAAATGGACTTGAGAGTGGCCATGCGAGTCAAGAACACGGTTTTGTCCTCGATCGACATGGACTCAGGTGGAGCTGCAGTGTATTCCTTGATCAAATCCCGTTGCAGCCTGATGATATGCGCCATAATAATTCATCACCCTCACGGAGAAGGTTGCTGAAGCAAAGGTCCGCTTTCCCTATACGGTCCAGTGCCCGGGACTCCTTGTCCGGCGGGTGGACCGTGCAGCTCCCCTGGGAGAGTTCTCTTTTAGTGGCAGCAGCCACCAACATGGCATCAACTGGAGACCCTTTGGCCCAAGCCTGCCTGTAGGGGGACTAAGGATTTTATCCGGTCGACATGGGATAGGCTCCACGGTGTCGGGTTCCTGCCAAGCCCTGGTAGTCAGGAGATCTACCAGGGGATCTGCCGGTGGGGACACCCAGGAGGTAGATGGGCCCGCTTCAAACACCTCCAGAAATACGGACTCATCCGAGGAAGGTTTTTGGGCAGACCACCCCCCCTAATATGCAACATTTCCATGATGTCTCCAAAGGAGACATCCTCGAAGGGGGGGGAACCTTGGGGAACCTTCCCTTTCCTCTAAGTCCATATCTGTGGTGACTGACTCGGGGGAGTCCATGTGCCTCCTTTTACACGTCCGTTTACGAGGCACTCTTTGGGACTATCAGAAGAGGGCTCAACGGCCTCTTGCTCATCCGATGTAACAAACTGGAGGGTCCGAGCAGGCTGTCCCGATGGAAGGATGATGGAAGTTAGACCCGTATGCAGTGGGGGGGGGGGGTGGAGGGATCCAAAGCCCGAGTCGGGGACCTGGAAGACCTTGACAGTACCCTCTCCACTACTTCGAATGCCGAGGGAGAACTACTCTCTTCCGGCCCCAAAAGCAGTCTCCTCGGCTCCGAGATAGGGATCGGTGTCCGAGCCGAAGCCATCGGATCCGAAAGGGAGGTGCTCTCCGACATAGGCGGTGCCGAAGATGCACCCGCTCCCACGGATCCGACGCCCAGCCCACGGCCCCGAGAGCTCAGATCCAAGATACTCGATGGTATGGTCGGCATCGAGAAGGCTTGGGCCACCAGCGCCAATAAAACCCCGGCTCCGAAAGGGCTTGGATCCGAAGACTCCAAAACCCGGATCCGGGTTGAAGAAGGAGAATTCGGGGCAAATATGGAAGCTGCACTCCCCCCCCCCCCTGTGGAGGGGGGGGCAGGAGCACCCCCATCCGCATTTGGGTCTGCAAAAACTGACGCAGCATCCTATCCATATCGGCGTCGGAGAGAGACCTAGTAGATCTAGAGGAGGTCGTAGAGGCGGGCCTGGAGGGCCGCCACGACGACCTCGAGGGTGATAGGAGCTCTTCCTCCGGCTCCGGTGAGAAGGAAGGAGATCAAAGCCAAGAAGGAGAAGGTCCGGACACCCTCGGGGGCGATTTAACAATTTTTGAAGGTGGAGCCGGGGGACGAGGCTCGGCTCGCCTCTTGTGTCTGTGCTTCTCCCTGTGCTTATCCCTAGAAGGAGAAGACTGAACTTCCTTCGTACTCAAGGCAGTAGTGGGAGGTTGAGTCCCAGCCTGAGTCGAGGGAATCAGGGGTGCTGAAGCTACCTAGGTAGCCTGCACCTTGAAGGGAGAGGAGGAAGAGGCCTCCTCCGGGGGAAGCAATCCCGCCAGAATAAGCCTGTTCCTTCTGTCCCTCACAGCCCGGGGGTTGAAGGCTGCGCCAACCTGGCAGTCTGAAGACAAATGGGCAACCCCCCAGGCATATAACGCATTGAGTGTGGCCATCAGCTGGGGAAAGCTTATGGCCACACCCAGTGCACTTTGAAAAAATAGCTTTAGGGCCTTCGGCCATTTTCCTGACACACACACTCACACACTCAAACACCCAGGGGGAAGGGTATGAATAAAAAAACACAATCCCGAAAACAAAAGGGGGCAGAGAAACACTCACAATACTCTCCTTTTTAAGTTTTAAAGTTTTAAGAAAATCTCTGAAGAAAAATATTCACTTCCCTGTCTAAGCTCAGGAGCTCTTCTCAAGATGCTTGTTATTCAAGCCGCGGCAAAAACAATCTGAGGTAGTGTGGTGGTGACAAGGGATTGTGGGTAGAGGGGAGGAGCTAGGAGCTCGGATCTTGAAGCCTGGAAAGCTGCCGGTCAGATCAGAGACCCACAGGTTGCTGAACAAATGAAGTAACTACCTCAGATCCATGGTTTACATGCCTGGCGCACTCCGCTTGACTACCTAAATATTAAAAAAAAAAAAAAAACGCAACACACACACACACAACCCAGTAGCTGCACTTGGTTTGGGCAGTCTTTCCTTAAATCAGACGTGACAGGACTTTCCTGCAGCTCTTTTTCAGACTCCAAGCACTAAAGGATAACACTTCACACTGGTACCTTTGGGTGCTATACCAGCCCCGGTAGTTTTGCCCCAAAACCATTAAGCAAATACTAGAAAAGTATGTTGTGCAAGTACATACACACTTATTTATTTAAAAGAAACTCCAAAAGCAACAGATAGAGAAAGAGAAAAAAAAATGCTTTTCAGACAGGTTACTGGGGGGAGAATAGTGGGCACCCACTGGGGAGAATCCTCTCTCAAATCAACTGACACTGTGACTAGACTTCAGTTAGTGGGTATTATAAATGTCAAGTCTAAGAAACACCCCAAGCCAAAAGCCAAAGCAATCCACCAAGAGTTGTGTGCTATGAACAGTTTGCAAAACGGGAGATGTTTATTGTAGTCAGTGTTGCATTACTAAGTCCTGGGACTTCCTGCAGTGAAGAATCAGTGTTCAGCTTAAATACCAGTCTCTCTCACCATCCCCTACCTAGCAGACAATCTCCTTAGTAAGACGGTTATCAAGTACCTTCCCATCCTAAAACAGACATCTGTGGTGATGCATCACACTTAGGACATTATACTGGCCGACAGATTCAGTGCCAACTTTACCTCCCCAAAGGACCAATCACAATACCAGTAGATTGCCAGGCACCCAGTATTACTGCTGCACAGGTTAAAATAGCACTGTCCAAGGCCAAGAAAACAACTTCTATGGGACCGGACAATATCGCTGGCTGTGTTCTACATGAACTACAGAGTGAACCGACACCTCACCTGTGTGCCCTGTTCAACAGAGCCTCACTTCAGGCTTTGTCCCTACCAAATGGCACACTGCTGCAGTCATCCCTCTCCACAAAGGAGAAGCGACTATAGGAGTTATTGCCAAATTAGCCTGACGAGTCTGATATGCAGAGTTATGGAACGCATCATCATGGACCTAATAAACAAGGATACAGGGAATCCCCAAACCCTGGATCCTACACAGTCTGGTTTTGTGAAGGGTAGATCATGCCTGCTCAACTTGGTCGACTTCTTTGAGTTAGTCACCAGAGCTGTGTATGCAGGCAAGGTGGTTCATACAGCCTCTACCTTGATAAGGCCAAGGCCTTTGATACCATTCCCCACTCAGGAATCAGAAAATCTCACTAAACTAGGCATCAACCCCTATACATTAGGTGGGTTGCAAACTGGCTTACAGATTAGCTACTTTCACACTGTGGGTTCTGACTCCAAGTCAGACTGCCAACCAGTCATGAGTGGAGTCCCACAGGGTTCGGTCCTAGGTCCTCTCCTGTTTGATATCTACATCTCAAGCTAGGAATTGCTAACTGAAGGCCCAGCGTCTGCTATTCTAAAAGTGTATTAGTTCTGGTTTAAGCACTTGGGCTTCAGCCCAGTTATTCTACATTAAGAAGCTTTCTGATCTGCACTCTTTGTGGGAGGACAGGCTGGATTCTGCCCTTCTGAGCTGCGAATTTCTCATCACAGGCTTATTGTGACTGCTTAATTGAACTGCTTCTTTCTGAAATTGGTGCTCCTTGTTGCTGTAGCATAGACCAGATTCAGACCAGCTGAATTAGTTTTGTTTGTATAACTTCAGCACTAGCCATTTTTTTTGGAAAAGGTTCCCCTAGTAAGCAGGGGTGTGCAGTTAGAACTTGTCTGATTGAAGACTGCTGGAACAGGGCTCAGTTTTGAGCTTTTTTCTGGTTAATTGGGTAACTTGTTCAAATCAGTTTGTTCGTTTTATACATACATACATATACAAACACACATATATATATATATATATATATATATATATATATATATATATATATATATATATATATTTATACATACATACACACACACACAAATATATTCTGGTTAATTGGGTAACTTATTTAAATCAGTTTGTTCGTTTTATACATACATATACAAACACACACATATATATACACATACACACATACATATATATATATATATATATATATATATATATATATATATATATAAATTGCACTTTATTCATCTGCTTTTACTGTATGTGTGTTTCTTCCTACTTTATTACTGGGGGCATTGACTACAACTCTGATCTGCGATATACAATAATAAGTATCCTTTTCTGCGCTTTTAAACTGTTTTGAGTGTATCTGCTTCTTTTTCTGGGAAAAAAAAAATTATATACACACACGTATATACATATATACATACATATACATACACACACACACACACACACACACACACATACATATATATATATATATATATATATATATATATATATATATATATATATATATATATATATATATATATATATATACACATACACACACACACACACACTTCCTGCCTTTCTAAGCTAGTATAGTCCAGTTTTCAGGTTAGTGCTGAATTCAGGGCTGTTACAAATCTCTGCGTTTGCCCATACCTTACTTGGATAGAAGTAAGTTTCTCTGTTCAACTGTGAGAGAGGGGAGCTTTGAGCAGCCTATCTGTTCATGGAGGAGTGGTTTCAGCCCAGAAATTAGTAGTTTATTGGCTGTTTTGGGCTAATTTCTCTTTCATTTCCTTGCTATAAATACTGTATTTGCACGGTTTTGCGTGCCGGTTAGCTAGGGTAAAACTATTCCCAGCTCCACAAAGTCTCCTTCAATTTTCCCTTGGAACTAGACCAACTTTCAACTTAAGCACTCAATCCATTCATTTCTAAGCCCGGCACTTGCTCAAAACTTATAGCAAGCACTTATAAACCCTAGCACTAGACCCTCCTGTACTGTACAGAAGGACAAGGCTCTCTATTCGACCTTACCAGCCATCCAGTAAAACAGTTCACTGTGCCTATCCAGGCATGTCCAAAGGGCAATTTCAGGTGTACTCTCCAGTCCAACTGGTGAATCTGGGCATTTTGAGGCAATGTTACAACTGCCTCATGTACACAGACAACCCCCCCTCCTCCTACCACCAAACTCTAATACATGCGAGAGGTGCAGTTATACAGCCAAACTAGAGGCTAAGCTCTCTCAACCCAAGACTGATCAGAGAGTCAAGAGGAGAAGGGAAATACTTGCTGCATCACACCACCAGTCTTACATAGACTCATTAAGCCAACACCGACAAAAAACATGAACACATACTCAGAGGCTCTAAATAAAAATCTGCAAAACCAGAGTCCTCCAAAGCAAACATCCAAGCAACCTCCACCCCCCCAACACAAACCATGACACACAACACTTCACAAAACCAGTGTGCCATGCAATCACAGCCCTTAAGGCAAAATAACATACCCAACATACCAGTAATAGGGGACTAAGTCAAGCACACTGACGTCCCACTCAATAGGTTGAATAAGGAGAAGGTTACTGTTAGCTGCCTGTCTGGTGCCAGGATCCGCCACATAACACAAGCACTCAGGTCACTCCACAACAAGTACAAATATGACTCCGTCATTGTCCATGTTAGTGTGAATGACCTAAGCCATACCTCCCTGGACTACACATGGAAGAGCTCTCTGATCACGTAGCCCAGGCTGGTATGACCCTGACCTTGAGTAGCATCCTGCCCTCACCAAGAATTATACCATGGTATAAAGAAAAAATTCTCGATTTCAACAATTGGCTATGTTTCTAGTGTCATTCAAAGGGGATCCAGTGTCTGTCCACCTGGGATGACATGCTCGACAAGCCACGCTGCTTCGCTAGAGACGGCTTGCACCTGTCACCCTTAGGCTTTCGAAGGCCAAGGCTCTTGCCACCCCATAGTGCCTTTTTTAGGCAAGGCTCAAGAGACAAATCCACCGCTGTAAATAGCACAAGTAACAAAAAACTGAGGGTAATGCTACTCAATGTCAGAGGCCTAAACCTTAAAAATGCACGCACTCGAGGCACCCCTTAGTTTGGAGAAAAATCAATACATGTGCAGTAACAGAAACCTGGTTTAAGGCTCCAGAGAGCACCCCAGCACTACCAGGCTACAACTCATACCATACATTTTGGCCACAGAACCCAAACCGAAACACAAAAGGCAGGGGCGTATCCATATTCATCATGGATATCCACACCTCCAGGTTAGTGGCACAGTATGATGCTTCAGAGATCATTCATGTGGAACTAACAATGGGCAAAACTGCAATTCAAATTGTAGCTTGTTACAGATCACCCACCATATCCCAGGACCCCCATTCCACATTTCTGGAAACACTGGGAAACATAAAGGTCCTACCAAACACCCTAATAACGGGGGATTTCAATTACCCAAACATTAACTGGGAGAGCTACTCCGTACTAACTCCCTTGCCCAACTTTTCCTAGTATTCATAAACTGAAACTCCCTGGTCAGCTGGTCAACACTCCCACCAGAGGTGGCAACATATTGGACCTGGTCATCAACAACATGGGCGACAGGTGTTTCACACCAGAGGTCAACCTCTCGCTGGTTAGATCTGACCACAAACAAATCACTTTGGATATCCATATTCCACCCCCACCCCCAGACAAGAAAACCACCGTAAAAAAAATTTCAAAAGCAAACTTCACGTTACTTAAGACAGAGGTGGAAAGTTTCAAAGCCCCCATGCTGAAGGATAACACTGTCCAAGCTGCAAAATCCTTTACTAATGCATTCTACGGGCAGCTACAAGAATGCATGGATTGTGCCATCCCAAGCAAAACCAAGACTCACTCCTCCAAGAAAAGGAAACCAGTCTGGTGGACTCCTGCCATAATCAAGCTATACAACAAAAGGAGAAAACTAGTACAGAAGAGAGTAAAATCACAAGAAGGGAAGATATCCCTGATCAGTATCAGCAAGAAACTACGATCCCTCATAAAAACATCCAAGGCGAGCTTTGAAAGAAAAATTGCCAAGGACTCCAAATATAACCACAAGGCATTCTTTACTTTAGCTATGTCAAGAATTCAAGTGGCAATGCTCAGATCTGCTCAGAGTTGGTGCAGAATGGCACAAAATACACTGAACCGACAGATATTGCCAACATCCTGGCAGACAGGTTCAGTGCAAACTTTACCCCCCCTCACCCTTAAAAAGGCCCATATCCATACCTTAAGAATGTAGATTCCCTGAAATCAGACACTCAGCCCTCTCCAAAGCCAAAAAACACTGCATCAATGGGACCGGACGGTGTCCCACGCTGCGTCCTTCACGAGCTCAAAGGCAAACTAAACCCTCACCTAAACACACTGCAAACTCAACCTCTCCCACAGGCTACATACCCATAGAGTGGTGCACAGCAACGGTTATTCCGCTCCACAAAGGTGGAACCACAACAGACCCTGGGAACTATCGCCCTATAAGCCTGACTAGCTTGGTCTGCAAGGCTATGGAGCGCATCATCATGGAACTCATTAACAGACATTGGGAACCTTCAAACACTGGTCCCTACCCAGTTTGGCTTTAAGGGCAGATCATACCTCCTAAACTTGGTGGACTTCTTTGAAACAGTTAACAAGGCTATAGACTAGGGAAAGATGGTACACACAGCCTACCTAGACCTCGCTAAGGCCTTCAACACCATTCCCCATTCTGGTATTATGGGCAAGCTCACCAGCCTGAACATAAACTCCTATGTCACAAGATGGGTTGCCAACTGTCTCACGCACAGAACCCACATGGTGAAAGTTGCAGGAGCTAGGTCCGACTCTAAACCGGTTACAAGTGGCGTTCCCCAGGGGTCAGTCCTAGGACCCCTCCTGTTCGGCATATACTTCTTAGAGGTACAGGCAAGCACAGGAGGACTATGGCTGACCATGTTCACAGAATACTGCAAACTAGGGGCTACAACTGACTCCCCGACTGACACAGACATACTCCAAAAGGGACTCGGACAGATACCTGGTGTCAAAATCATGGCCACAAGCTAAATGCCAAAAAGTGCATAGTCATCCCCTTTGGAAAAAATAAAGTACCTACACATATATATATATATATATATATATATATATATATATATATATATATATATATATATATATATATAATTTTTTTTTAATTAAAGCCAATCCCAGAATAAAAATACTGCACAGAAATGCACAAGAAACCTAGCACCAAGAGAATCCTTTTGTTCAGTTTACTGGGGAAAGTCACTAGCAGTGGGAATCTTATAAGGAAGAACCGTTAAAACTAGAAGGAAGTGCACCAGATTTCCTGCAACCACTAAAAGCAACAGGCCACAACCATTAGCAACACTGCTATAAACCGTTTTAACAGTGTCCTGGAAAACGGCCATGATTCAGCAGACTTCAGTGCACCAAATTTTCACAAAAGGATATGACTGGGCATACACTGCCAAAAGCAAACGATAGAAATTTTACAAAACAGAAGGCTGATAAAGTAGCTCTGCAGCACACAGTGCTTGCCAAACTACACTGACAAATCCACAGCCAAGACAGATAAGTAAACACAAGCCAAGCAGCAAATGTCAGGCTTGGAACTAAGCAGTAAATGTCAGGCTTGGAACTAAGCAGTAAATGTCAGGCTTGGAACTAAGCAGTAAATGTCAGGCTTGGAACTAAGCAGCATCTCAAATGGTAGTTCTTCCAAAAATGGTATATGCAAATCCAAATTTTGTTATTAGAGAGTTATTCAGGTTTTACCCTTAGACTTATTGAAGTTGCCAGTTGTCAACAATCACTACAGAACCTGCAAAGGCAAGAAAGGTTGCTCCAAATGCTGTGTGAATAATCCTATTTCATTTCACAACTTTGAAGTGTGTTTTGAGTAGCACAGTACATGGGGTCTCTACATCACAACGAACTAACAAAAGTTCGAACATTGTAATATTGAACTCTAAAGTCCAACACCCAAAAAAACGAAAACATAGAACAGCGTTTCCCCCAGGGAAAAAAGCCACTGTTGCGTGACAAAAAAAAAAAAAAAAAAAAAAAAAAAAAAAAAATACTGAAGCGGGAGGCTGTGCCACCCAAACCCCCCTACTTAAATATACAAACTCTGAGATCGCACCACAGTGAAGGAAATAGCAAATGGCCGTAAACGGCCCACAGAATCTTTTCCCTGGGAAAAAAGTTGATGCGCCGTGGCTTCGCCATTTTCAACTTTCGGACTTTAGGATTCGATATTACAAAGTTCAAACTTATTTTAAATTTGATGCTGTAATACAGACCCCAGTATATGAACAATGACTGCAGATAACTAGCTGGACTAAATCTTCCCTTCACAGGTGCCTTTTTTGTCCCACATTACCAACCAATTCTCCCAAATATGAAAATATATAGCTCCAGCAATGGCAAGGGAAAAAAAATAATCTCTGCTCACTGATCCCTCAAGTGCCCATAAAGAAAGGAACAATGCCTTATATAACTCAAGCAAGCATGTTTCAAGTGTGCATATCAAACAGTCATTAACAAAAGTAGACTCTCCTGTAAAACTGGCACTGTGGCCTCATTCTAAGTTGACACTAAACCGAAGTGCAATAAACGTCCATCTTTAGCCTTCTTTTTGTTAAGTATGCACACATTATCAACTGCAGTAAGGTCTTCTGGCACCAAAGTGGGTAAACTGTAGCTAGGTCTGCTGCAGTGTTAACTTAGTTAGGCAACAATGCAGGATGTGATAGCAGCTACTACCAGAATCCTTCAGTAGGAAGGACATGCAAGATTCAAGTTCTCATCTATAATGGCACACAAAGCAGATCCATACATGTTGAACATAAAAGTCAAAGGTGGAGGTTCTCTGCATTCACTTTCTAATAAGGTACTGTCAGTCACAGGACCTGCTCAAATAGATGAAGTACTCAAATCTTGCACCCTACACTTCTTGCATGGAGCAGTAGCACAATGCACCTCAAGACTGATAGAGAGCACTCTGTGGCCAATCATTATCTACGGATGCTGCTAGGGTCTGACAGATCGGCCAGATGTCCCTACAAGACCACCACATACTTTTACAATACTTGAGCTAATGCAGCCAGTCAGCACAGAGAATTATGGCCACAAGCTGTTAAATAAGCCATTTCCAGCCATTTCCTGTACTCTTCAGTTAAGTCCCACATGCCCACTGTGCAACTCTAACCAAGTCACGTAACCACAAAGTGCTCCTATCCTGAGACTGAAAAAAGGTGCACGAGGATCCGTCCTCCAACCTCAAAACAGAACCAAATAAAATGCATCAAATGGAAATGAAACTTTACCATAACATTTATATAAAAGGAAGCGGATACTGGCTACTTAAAGGGACAGAAATGATCTCAGACCCACTGACAGGCAGCAAGACATTAGATTCTTGTTATGAAAAAAATGACACTACAATCCAAATGCAATATCCGGGCAGAGTTCTCTGGAGCCACTGTTTAAGTAGTACATTCCCATAATGGAAAGTCTAGGAGAATTAACTTGGTATCATGTCCAGCTGTTACAGTGGACAGACCTTCTCCTCACCAACTAAGCAATATACTTGCCATAAATGACAGCTACAGAAAAGATGGTCCAGCATCAGTAATACACCCTCCTACCTTCCCTCTCTTTTCTCCATTGAGCTACACGTTTAGTGCTAGTTCTTCTCAGCCTCATATGGAATACTACAAACCCAGAGATGAAGAGCATACTGGAGGACTATAAGATAGGAGAGGAATCAAAGTGTCCAGGGGAAAGTTTTATGCACCAAAAAATGTCCTAATAACTGCAAAACTTAGCCCTGCTGCTACAAAACAGGATCCCGCTCTACCTTATCTACTGTCAAGTACACAACTTTCAAAACGCTGAAAGCATTAATAAACTGTTGAGAATACCCAGGTGGGCTGGTCAACTGTGCTTGACACCTTCTGGAGTATTCTTTTAAGTTTTTTGTCACATGTCAGTGACTTACCTTTTGCACACCTTATGTGGCACAAACTGCCGATCCTTTTCAAACATCTGTTAACCTTTCCCTGTGCTGAGGTCACCAAAAGCTATGGTGATCTTTAGCCTCAGTGACTTCAACTCAGGGAAAACGTGAGCTGTACTCCGACTTTAATGGACATTCAGAGATGAATCCATTAAAGTCTATGGGAAATTTCCAAGGGGAAATCACAGAGGAGAACTCAATTTATTTAGGCTATGGTTTTAATACAAAAAGTTTATACAGCTTTTAATGAAAAACGTAGTTCAAATAAATAAGAGTGTGCTGGGGCAAAATGCATCATGACACTAAACTCGCTTGTTGCTGTGATGCACTTTAAATAAACCACACACACAAGCCAAGAGGAATCTGGCAGTCACAGTAAAGAACTGAAATGCACTTGTACCGAGAATTAATATAGGAGGAGAAAAACAAAAATGTAGCACCCCAGATGTCTTGGTTTTGAGACAAAAAACAAGAAGCTACAATGTTCAAAGAACTTTGACAAGGGGAGTACACTGCCCTGAAAAAAATGATGAAACAGATGCTCTACAAAAAAACAGAATAGAATCATGGTAACTAAACCACAGGCCATACGAGCCCTGCAAATTCCTTGCTTATTAAAAGCACTTGACAGTACCCCATTTTCTCCAATGACTCGACAACCCCCTCCCTCTCCTGGTTCCACAGCTAACCAACAGGCTACAGACAGTAAAATGTGGCAGAAAGAACAATCACTATTCTTGCCCATCTCAGTCGGAATGCCACAATGCTCAGTACTGGGCCCCATACCATTTTTATTAAATGACCTCTACACTACTAAATGATGCAATTGTCATTCAGTATACTGATGTTATTTTGATATAAGTGGCACAGTCCTAAGAACTTCTATAAACCTGGCTCGACACATATTAAATGAATGCCAAACACCAAGTCATTATTTTTCACACCAAAATTGATGTCCTGTACAAAAACTTTTCCATCACCTCAGACACTCCTAGAGAAATTATCCCACACAAAGCTACTCTGTGTCATTATAGATATTCCATATTTTTGTTGGCTTGAATGGCAAACTTTGCAGATTCATGTTAAAAAGCACCTTAGCATATTTTCACTACAACCTTCAACAAATATTGAGCATATTATAAAATGACAGCTAAATTCACCACTACCTAGCCTTAATTAGGCTGACTAGAACTTCTTCACTCCCCCCCTCCCTCACTTAGCAACTGTTCATAATATAAATCTACAAACCAAGCCTTAATGGAACTGTACACCCCCGCACAATCACTATGCTCAAAAGAAAGCAGCAAATACTCCCAACTCCACAAACACGAAAACAAAATAGGCAACAGAAGCAATGAATAATCCTTTATTCTTCCAATGGTAAGTGCTTTTGTCTCCACTCCTTTCCAACGAGACTTCAGACAACACTTTCATTTCATAAAAATGACAAACTTATATACTATCAGCAGCTAGTCACATGATCACATTCATCACATAAATTAAATTAATGCTATTTAAAACATATAAAACAAAACAAATTACTATAAATATAGCCTAGCAGTTTAAATATCCTAAATGCCAAGTTTAAAACCTCTTCTTTTTAAATACATTACAAATTCTTCCCTTTTAAGGCCAGGGGGAAAACAGGCATTTAATTTAACTAATTTAACTTGCCAAGTGTACTCTAACCAGCCTAACTCTTCCTCTATGTTCATACAGAACACAACAGAACACTATCACTTAATTTTTCTAATACTAAAAATTTTAAATTAACTTTGCATTTTTTAGTTTTATACTGCGGTGGTGGTGCTGCGGTAGCGTTGTCTACTCACAGTTAGAAGTCACCAGTTTGATTCTCGGTTAGAGCGTCTTGTGTGTGGCAACATACGTGAATGGGCATTCCTTCGTTGAAGATTGTGCGTTAACCCCGGCAAGCCAGCACGTAAAAATCTACTGACAATCATTAATGGACTGGAGTTCTGCTGTGGCGACCTCTAACCGGGAAAAGCCAAAAGACACAAAACAAATAATGCTTACTCATAGCATTTATCATCCTCAACTTGAATAGCATATTTGTGTTCATATATACGACATAATTCTCTTAGTTCTACCGACATAGAATGCATCACACTCCAAACATATAATTAGATAAACTACATTCTTAACTTTACAGTTAAATAAACCAGGAATTTTAACAATATTCCTTCCCACTACATACTGATTACTATCAGCATATAAATAATTACACATATTGCAATTCAAACACTTGGACTATCCCACATTTGGAATTAGTCTGTTTAATACAATTGAGTTTAGACTGGAAATAATTTTTAAAACTATTACCTCTTTTCTGAATAAATCTTGGCCCATTTCCATCTACCAACTCTTCATTAGTTCTAAAAATACTCCCAATTGCGAGTTATAACATTCTTAATAGCTTTAGAATCAACACTATTATGTATAGCCATAGAAACATTGGCATCATATTTACTATTACTACTTTTCTTTTTGCTTCGATTTATTCTAGCTCTCTTCTCCTCCTCTTTGCTTTGATTTATTCTAGCTCTCTTCTCCTCCTCACAATTTATCTATATGAGACTTCAGATGGCCTCTTTTTAACATCTTATTACACAACTGACTTGCTTCTTCAAAATCAGTTTCAACTATATTCAATTTAGTATGTTCTGGATGCATACTGGTATAATGCAAGTACATATTTTGTACTTTTTTATATATTTTAGTTAATAGTCTACTTTCTTCCTTAAACACCACTAGATCCAAAAAAGTGATTAGTTCATAACTTTTCTGATAAGTAAACTTAAAGATAGGTACACACATTGTTAATGTAACTAATGAAATCACTCAAATCTTTTTCTGTACATCTCCATAACAGGAAAATATCATCAATAAATCTAAACATCTTAATTACTTTATCTCTAAAGCCACTATCCAAAATGTGCATTTGTTCCCATCCTTGCATAAACGCATTGGCATAACTGGGGGCCAATGCCACCCCCATAGCTACTCCATTAGTTTATAAATATATTTAATCTTTGAAAATCATATAGTTGTAGCTCAATACAATGCCTATCATTTCCATAAGAAGACTAATGGTAGAAGAAAAGACTCCCGATTTTAGCAATTCAAGCCTCATTATTTCCATCCCCTCTAAATTGGGAATCATAGTGTACAATGACTTTATATCTAATGTTACCATAACATCTGTAGGCTCTACTTCCAAATCTCTAATTTTGTCTAGAAAGTCAAAGGGACGGCTTGCACCTGTCACCCTTAGGCTTTCGAATACTGGCCAAGGCTCTTGCCACCCCCACAGTGCCTTTTTCAGGCAAGGTTCAAAAGACAAACCCACCTCCATAGAAAATACAAGAAACAAAAAACTAAGGATAATGCTACTCAACGCCAGAAGTCTAAACCTCAAGATGCACGTACTCAAGGCACTCCTTAGTATGGAGAAAAATCGATATCTGTGCAGTAACAGAAACCTGGTTCAAGGCTCCAGAGAGCACCCCAGCACTACCGGGATAACGCATACCATTCTTTTCGGCCCCAGAACTCCGACCGAAATACTAAAGGTGGGGGAGTATCCATTTTCATCAAGGATACCCACACCTCCAGGTTAGTGGCACTGCACGAGGCATCGGAGACCATCCATGTGCAACTAACAGTGGGTAAAACTGCTTTTCAGTTTGTAGCCCGCTACAGATCACCCACCTTGTCCCAGGACCCCCACTCGGCATTCCTGAGAACATTGGAGAATATGAAGATCTCACCAAACACCATGATATTGGGGTATTTCAACTACCCAAACATTGACTGGGAAAACTACTCCAAAGTCCCAACTCCTTTGCCCAACGGTTCCTGGAGTTTATACACCATGGAACAACTGGTCACCACTCCCACAAGAGGGGACAACATATTGGACCTGGTCTTCACCAACATGGGGGCTCAATGTTCCACACCAGAGGAAACCCCTCTTTGGTAAGATCAGACCATAAACTAATCACTATGGCCATCCACATCCCCACCCCCAGCCACGGAAACCACTGTGAAAAACTTCTCAAAAGCAAACTTCACACTTCAAGACCGAGGTGGAGAACTTCAAAGCACCTGGGCTAATTGAAAATGCTACCCAAAATGCAGAAACCTTTACAATTGCATTCTATGAGCACCTACAGGAATGCACGGATCATGCAATCCCAAGTAAAACCAAGACTCACTCCTCCAAAAACAGGAAACCAGTCTGGTGGACCTCGGCCATAAATAACTTTACAACAGAAGGAGGGAACTATTACATGATAGGGCAAAATCCCAAAAAGGGAAGGCATCCCTGATCAGTACTAAATCCCAAAAAGGGAAGGCATCCCTGATCAGTACTAGCAAGAAACTTCGATCCCTCATAAAATCATCAAAGGCTAGCTTCGAAAGAAAAATTGCAAAAGATTTTAAAGATAATCACAAGGCTTTCTTTAGCTACGTCAAGAATCTGGGTGGTAACTCCCAAATCTGCTCTGAGCTGGTGCAAAATGGCACAAAGTATACTGAACCCACCAACACATCCTGGCGGACAGGTTCAGTGCAAACTTTACCCCCCTTTCCCACCAAAAGGGCCTGTGTCTATCCCAGAAGTATGCAGTCCCCCTGACATGACACACAGGTGAAAGCAGCCCCAGCCCTTTCCAAAGTAAGAAAACACAGCATCAATGGGACCGGATGGCATCCCGGGCTGAGTCTTACACGAGCTCCAAAAAGAACTAAACCTTCACATAAATTCACTGTTCCAACTCAGCCTCACCACAGGTTATGTACCCAAAGAGTGGCGTTCAGCAACGGTAATCCCGCTCCACAAAGGAGGCGCCACAACGGATCCTGGGAACCATCTCCCTATAAGCTTGACTAGCCTTGTCTGAAAGGCTATGGAGCGCATCATCATGGATCTCAAACAAAAACATTGGGAACCTCCAGACACTGGACCCTACCCAATTTGGCTTTGTTAAAGGCAGATCTTGCCTCCTAAACCTAGTTGACTTCTTCGAAACAGTTACCAAAGCCATAGATGAGGGAAAGGCAATCCACACAGCCTACTTGGATCTCGCAAAGGCCTTACACAATACCCCACTCTGGTATCATAAATAAGCTTGCCAGCTTAAATATCAACCCATTCGTCACAAGATGGGTTGCAAACTGGCTCAGGGATAGAACTCACATGGTCAGAGTTGCAAGTGCCATGTCAGACTCTAAACCAGTTACAAGTGGCATCCCACAGGGCTCTGTCCTGGGACCCCTCTTGTTCGGTATATACGTCTCTGAGGTACAGGCAAGCATGGGAGGACTGTGGCTGACCAAGTTTGCAGATGACTGCAAACTGGGAGCCATAACAGACTCTCCCAGCTGACACAAGCATCCTCCAGAAGGGTCTTACAGAGACTGATAACTGGTGTCAGAACCATGGCCTCAAGCCAATTGCCAAAAAATGTATAGTCATCCCCTTTGGGAAAAGCAAAGTGCCCACAAACTACCACATAGGAGGTAATCCGCTAAGAACGGTAGTAGTAATTAGGGATCTGGGGACTTTGACAATCACATTGCCCAAGTGGTTAGAAAAACCCTCTATACAGCTCACCTAATCACAAAAGGGTTCACATCTAGATTAAGAGAGATCATTGTGCCCCTCTACTCATCAGGCCCATAATAGGAGTACAATGAGTACAATGCGCCATTTGGGGATGTACATTACCCGGCACCTGCAACAGCTGAAGAGACCTCAAAAGTACCCCACCAAGAGGATCGTGGGCCACAAACAGATGCCCTATGCAGCTCGACTAAAGAAACTCCAGCTCTACTTAGTTGCTTACCGCCTACTCAGAGGCGATCTCTGCCTGACGTACAAGGACATGTCTAACCTGGAACTAATGGACATGCTCCACCTCAAGAAAACCTAATCCATTAGAGCTACACGCTCCAGGGATTTAAACCTCAGCACAGCTATAAATAGGACATTCTGGAGGGATAGATTCATATCCCAGAGGCTTCCCTCGCTCTGGAAGAGAGTCTCGGTCCATGTTAGGCAGAGCCCCTCACTGAACCTCTTCAAGAAAAATCTTGATGAGTGGATGGGAAATCGTAAATTCACTCCTGGGATCACTTCTATGGCCCTGCTGGACAGAGGCTCAGGAATTTAGTCTAAAAGGGAGGCGAAAGCAAACACATTCTGGCTAGGTTTACAAATGCCCTAGGGCAGACAGCCTAGTACCTACCTATGAACCTACGAGTAACATGCTTGGGTATTACTTGTAAATGCTTATCTACATAAACTGACAGTGCTTCTGTTTTACTATTTGCACTCGACACTATAGGCCTAAGAGGAGGGTTGTTTAAATTCTTGTGGATCTTTGGAATTCCAAAGATCCTACTTAACTAGGGGTTGCTATTAGTCAAACTTTAATATTTTCTTCAATTCTCCCTGTTACAAACCACTCCTCAATACAAGCTTCTATCATTCTAGACCCCCGTTTCACCTTAGTCATATTTGTTTTCTTGTAAAAACATTCATTTTATAATAACTCGTTTTGGTTTCATAGTCATCAGTATCCAATGCCACAATAGCACCTCCTTAGTCAGCCTTTAAAAACAAAATATCCTTATTGCTAATAAGCCTATCAAAACTTTATTTTTCAACCTCAGACATGTTATAATATTTAAATTCAAATTGTTTTTCAAACACTTCTATCAATTGGCTTCACACAGATTTAAAAACGCTTACAAATCTTTATGCAATAGTGGGTTATAACTGCTTGGCGTATAAAAATGCAATTTTCCTTTAACATCATTCATACCTTTGATAAAGAGACACTTAAAATTCAACATTCTAACATAACGCTCATTAACTGTTTGCAATTTGTTCGCTCTTTGTGTGGGTACAAAATTCCAACCTTTGCCCATAACCAAACATTCAACTTCAGACAGCACATATTTAGAAAGATTCACAATTTTGAAACTCAGTACCAAAGTCCTCCATTATTGCTTGCTGCGGTTCCAATTCGCTTTGTTCTGGTCCCTCCTCACAAATCCGTTTTTTTGTTTCTGTTTTTGTTGATTCTGGCGCCATTTATTGTTAGAGGCAATCCCCTTTGATGTTACCTGGGCCCAGGTTCTTTCGCCTCCTTCCTTTGATAAATCTGAATTAACTGCCCTTCTCTCCTACAGTCATTCATGGCAGTACTACTTCCTGGTTCTGTAGTCTCTTCGCTAATGGTATTAAGGTTGCTTATACCTGTAGCACTACTAGTTGCTCCTGCAGGATCGTTGTTCTTAGACTTATTACTTTTTTTTACCAGATACTTCAGTAGTATTCTGAGTTTTTATTTATCCGATCAGATCTCCGTACTGCTCCATTATCACTGCAAGCTAACACTTCATTACAAGGTATAACGTTACATATCGCCTTCTGTAGTTCCAGCCCATATGCTGAAGCTACTCCCTCATGATATCTCTTGCATCTTTCATATTTTTAAGTTTGCGCTGACTTAACAAATCATTTAATTTAATAAGATTTTCTTGTACAGCACACATCTTAGTGCTACAATTCTCTGCTTGTTTTAATTCATTAAAGATTTTGCATATTTTGTTAGATGTACTGGCATGGGTTATCTTATTACAATCAATCAATTAGTATTTCCATGTATTGCAACCCTGCCCTTTGGTTTACACCTCTAACCACTTGTCTACTAATTCTTTGGGCAAGTCTTTTCCGGCTTGTAAATTGTTCACTCAAACCTTTAGGGACTTGTTTCTCTTTCAAACTAGTTTCAAAAAAGAGACTGTCCCATTGTAGTCTTTTGCATTTGGAAAGTTCTTTTTCTAGTTCACTGAACATCTCCGCATGATTTACTGTAGAGCTCAATGTTATATTTGATGTCACATTACGTACAAAGGGATTTAATGGTGGAGCCAAACATCCCTTTAATACATATTCAGTAACTATTACAGCATTGTTAGTGTTAGATAGTCTGCTTGCCTCTTAAGAAATTTGTAGTTGTAATAAGCGAACCTTCTGGTGTATCATTTAACATACACCCTGCTGGCAGAGTCGTAAAACTAGTACCAGGTGTACTATGTAGGTAGAACTACAAGAGAATTATATTGTCGTATATATGAACACAGATATGCTACTCAAGTTGAGGATGATAAAAATGCTATGAGTAAGCATTATAAAACTAAAAATGCAAAGTTAATTTTTCTAATACTAAAAATTTAAAATTAAGTGATACAGTGTTCTGTATGAACATAGAGGAAGAGGTAGGCTGGTTAGAGTACTCTTGGCAAGTTAAATTAAATGCCCATTTTCCCCCTGGCCTTAATAATAGGGAAGAATTTGTAATGTATTTAAAACGAAGAGGTTTTAAACATTAGCATATAGGATATTTAAACTGCTAGGCTATATTTATAATAATTTGTTTGGTTTTATATGTTTTAAATAGCATCACTTAGTTAATTAATGTGATGAATGTGATCATGCGACTAGCTGCTGATAGTATATTCAAGTTTTATTTATTTATTTATTTTTTATTATTTATTTAACATTTGTTGACCGGGAATGTCCGACTAGGTTCCATAGAGCCTGTTTTCAGCGGAGGCTCGGGGAGAAATGTTCCAGATGCATGTCTTTGGAATGTGGGAGGAAACCGGAGTACCCGGAGGAAACCCACGTGAACACAGGGAGAACATGCAAACTCCACACAGAAGGCACCCCAGCCGAGAATCGAACCGGAGAACCTCTTGCTGTGAGGCAACAAACGTTAACCGCTGCACCACTGTGCCGCCCAAACTATAAGTTTGTCATTTTTATGAAAATGTTGTCTGAAGAAGTCTTTTTGGAAAGGAGTGGAGATGAAAGTGCTTACAATCACTATGCTCCACAGACAAACCTCCCATTAACCATAAACTAAACCCCACAACTCTGCTGGTCTGCCCACATTCAAAGTTAAGTTTTCAAAATCTGGAATTCTAGCCATACCCAGACAACAATCCATTCAGACTCAATTAGGAGCACTTGGCTCTGTTCTTGCACCTCCTCAGGCCAGAATACCCTGGCCCGTACACAGTTTCATTACCCCCTATGTATTACAATAAAGCAAATGATCAACATAAATTTACTACTGCCTTCTATTCCTTTGCTCGGATACTTTTGTTCCTCAGTTATTGTACATCCACATTGTAACTAAGCTTTAGATTTCCCCATCTTGTATATAAAAAAAATCACCCATTTTGGTTACTGGAGCTTTTCCTCCCTGAGCCTCCGATAAAGTGGGGCTACCACAGCCCAGTCTGACTACTCCCGTCAACAAAATAAAATAAAAAATACAAAACTAACCACCATCAAAATCTACCAACCTTTTCAAAGAGGGCAAGAAAAAGCCCAAGAGTATTTTAGGGTACTTAAATAGTTTAAGCTAGGTTTGGTTTGAAGGCAGAGAGGGAACTGCACTGCATAACATGAAAGGGGGGGGGGTCTATTCCAGACTAAGAGGAGAAGCTCGGTGATGAGGACCCCTCACTCTTTCCCCATTTAGTTTTGATGTATTCCCGGATGTAGATTCCGAGCTCTTGCTCTAGCACTGGTTGAACTGTGACACACTGAGAAAAAGGTTGTCTCAGATACAGAGATCCTCAAGGGCACAGAAAGCAAAGCAGAGGTCTCAATAAGAGTCTCTCTGACACACAGTACAGACCACCTTTTTTTCCATTAGGAATCTTTTTTTTTTTTTTTGATATGCACACTGAGATGCGTGCCGAAGAGTGTACTATGTTCTGTAATTGGGTCTAACCAGGGCACAGTAGGAGAGCAATAACCTCCTTGGTGATTGTGATAACAAGGGCTTTCAGAATTCAGCTCCTATAGGGTAATCTATAGGACAGAACCATTTACTCAGATGCCCAGGTAGCCATTTGTCTTCCAAGTGAGACGGCACTGCATTTCTTAGCATTTAGTACGCATCCCTTCTAAGTGCACCTTGCGTTAATGAGCAATTTTCACTTGAAGGGAATTTATATAATTTGTTGATTTCACAACTGCACCGAACTTGCAATCCATGGCGATCTTAATCACCCAGAGACTTCTGCTGTAATCATCTGTCAGAAAAATAAGCAGTTTCAGTTTACCCATTTTTTTTCTTCATGGTAACATAGGCTGCAAAGAATCACCCAGATATTCTTATATACTTCCATTGCTCCCCCCCCGAAAGGAAACTCATAAAAATGTGAAAGAATAAATTCACCATGAAAAATAACCCAAAATCCTATACATTTAGATGGATAGCTTTGTTTGAAGATCTCCTTCCTCTTATAAAATGATTTGAGTAAGCAAACTCAAGTAACCTAATAGAGTTCCCTAAAAACACTGCAATTCATCTTTGGTAGTTCCCATGCAACTCCCTTAACGCCAGATCCTTTTTTTTACCATTCTTCCTACATCCCCATCCTTTTTCACAGTTCTAGATAGAAAATTCTAACTTCAGATGTAAAGGAACTGCAGATCATCAACTCTGCTGACATATGCAGAATCGCAAAATGTCAACAGCTGAAAAGCACATACAAAGCAGGACACCTTACCGTAGTGTACCTTTATACAATACTTGGTATATTTTAAACGTATCCAAGTAGTATCAGACAAACTAAAATGCATTACAATGACGATGGGAATCAAAGCTGCATTTCACACTTCAGTACACAAGTTGTAGCTGAAAAGGGCACAGGGACCAGTCTATTGTGGTGGCAGGGAGTCCACACTCCATTCCAGTCACTCAAAAACTTCCAATATAGTAAAAGCAGATGTGAAAAAGCAAGCATGCAGAAGCAGCACAGTACTACAAAAGTAGTGACCGCATATATAGCTTTATTGGTTATACTACAAGTACATCTAGTGAGATGAATAAAAATATAGCTTTATTGGTTATACTACAAGTACATCTAGTGAGATGAATAAAGTGGTTAAGGGAACACTAACCCACAACTACAACAGAATAATACACCACATTACATATATTGTTTTTTCTAGGATAAGCCATTTAAAATTATTCAACTACTTCTCAAATTCTAGCTTACAGTCATGCAGACAACTGTACTTCCCATTACAGCACTCAGATAACTGGCAAAAAATTAAGAATTTCTGAACACCATTCTGTTTCAATAACTACCAGTGTGAAAGTTTGCATCCAGTACCACCCCAATGGATTGTTTGCAAATGCTCATTCAGTAGCCAATAACCTTACTCAGAATTGACAAGCTTATTAGCACTAGAACCTCTCAACGTAATAATATGCATGGCAACTGAGTACAGATTACCTTAATGCCCATGCCTTCTGAGATTACAAATTGGTAAATAGTAATAACCTGGCAATTGTGTGTGTAATATTAGCAAAATACTGTAAACATGCCTCTCAGCTGTCCAGATTTTCGCCTCATATTTTTAGTCAGTTCCTCATAAATTTGTGGTTTTCTAGCAAAGTGTGGAGGACTGAAGTTACTGAACAATGACAGTTTCAGACTTCATATCCTTCAGAAAATGAATGCTAACAAATCGTGTTATTCTAGTAACTTTCCAGGCTGATAAGAGCGATCTTTAAAATCTGCCCCCATTTTCAGGCCCTTGCCCCCCATTACTTCAGGCTTTCCTCAGATTTCGTATGCCAAGAGGGTGAAAGGTACAGCTGTAAACGATACTCCAATGTATGTATGCATATGTGAGAGTGACACAGGATGCGACAACTTTGCGGGACACTGATTAAAAATGCAAGCATTTAGAAAATCATCTGCAGTGTACAGCAGAGCATTCATAAACAGAATTAAGCCGGGTGTTTTGGCAATACGTGGGCACATCCCGTGTAAATCTATACAAGAAACTATAATTGTCACCTAACTGATTTACACAACCTTTGATACAGTTATAGTGTGCTTATTTTACTTGCTTTCAAGTATCTACACTAAATAATGGTTAGGAATATTCATAAAAATATTAATGCTACCCCGGGCATCCCTGTGTAAACTATCCTGATTTTAATGAGTCGTCCCTAGTCTGGCTGCACAAGTTCAACATCGTTCTGTTACAACACTCTCCCGGGTCACCCAAAGTGACAGTATCCGTAACCAGTGTAACAACCTGTTAAAAACACAAACAGGAATCTATAGCATCCATGTTCAGGTAGTAATGCCCACACTCAACCTGAAACGAAACTTACTGTTAATTGCGATCGTTACTGTAGTGTGCAGTAGTCAATCAGTTGAACGGACAATCTTTACCTACCCGGAAATCTACAATTGTCACCTAGAGTAATTTTAAAACCCTGATTTATGCAGCCTTTAATACAGTTATCGTGTGCTTATTTTACTTGCTTGATCGAGTATCTACGCTACATATAAAGGATTAGGATTGGAATATCCATAAAAACATTAATGTTACCCCGGGCATCCCTTTTCAAACTGACCCAACTTGCGAAATACTTGAGAAAAAACTGCTAAATAAAACTAAAATTAAAATAGTTTACCTTTAACACTTTTCCGGTTCACGTCGGCTCCATTCTCAAGTAAGTATTGCGCGATGTCCTTGTGCCCTTTGTAGCAAGAGATCATTAGGCATGTATGACCATGTCGGTTTGCCACCTCTATGTCTGCTTTATGTTCCACCAGGAACTTAACAATTTCTAAGTGCCCATCAAAACAGGCAGCCCTTAACGGGGTTGAATTAGTGAGGGTGGTACTATTCACCACTGCGCCGTGCTCCAAAAGAACCTTCACTACGGAAAGGTGGCCAGCAGCCGAAGCTGCCCACAGCGGAGGCGCCCCTTCAATTGTTTCGCCGTCGAAATTAACAGAGCCACCTTCCTCAATAGGCGCGCCACACTGTTCCAGCAGGTACGCCACCACATCCAGATGTCCATATCGCGCTGCCATCAAAAGCGGTGTAGCCCCATTAGTCTTTTCCGACATGAGCGCCGTCACTTCAGAATGTGACTTGCTACACAACAGCTTGTCCATGAGGCGCAACTTCCCATCCCGTGCGGCATTGAACACAGCAGTTTTTAGATCCATATCGACTTCAAAAGAGGTTATCTTTAACCAAATGTGTGCCTGCACTACAGTTTATTGCCCACGAAAGAGCAACAAAAGGTCCTTTTGTTGTCACAATTATGGCCCAGTTATGGGTACTGGTAATCCAATCCTCAGGAACTCATAATACCGGTTCGTCGTATCACACCACGGTACTTCGTGGCCTAAATAACTAGAATACTACGGGCAGCTGGGCCCTCTTTTGTCTGCCAATAGTCAATCGCACAGAGTACCCACATCTCTCTCCATTCCAACCTTATAACACCATGTTCTCTTCGCTCCCAAACTAGGGATTATTAAAGCGCTAGGTGTAGTTAAACCGGATCCCTAAAGTTTCTACCACCTTTTCGAATTCGTATTTTCTTGTCCGTTTCCTTATGACAGTTTGCAGTAAGATGCCGTTGGTGTACACTAGGTAACTAATGTTGCTCTTAGACCCCCTGATTACAGTTCCAAAATGCCAGCAAAATACTGCCTGACGACACACAATAAACTACTTCAACGCTTGACTCATTAAATATAACCTGCATAATGGAAAAAATTTTGAATTTCACTTGTGCAGATAGGAATCCCAACGTTACGTTATGGCTGTTAGAGACTATGATTGACAACGGTGAGGACCTATTAGCGGAGAAGGGAGGAGGGTAATGTAGTTAGATGGCGTGAGACACTGAGGCAGCAGAAAAGTATTTGCGGAAGGTTTTATTCCCCCAGTTATTGGTCATGCTTGTCACGGCTGTTTGTGTGTGTACTATGGAAGGCTGTGACCCTACAGCCCCTTTTCAGACCCAGCCCAGAATATTAAAAAAAAAATAATAATAATATATATATATATATATATATATACACACACACACAAAGACATAGGATCATAGGTGATTACTCGGCTAATGACCATAAGGGCCTTTTTAAGTCTAGCTATGTATTCTAAATCTCTGATACGTTCTAGTACCCTTGATAAATGTAAGTAGGGGCGTGGGAAATTAAACATTTACAAGCAGGATTCTCGGCTGGGATTCCTTCTGTGTGGAGTCTGCATATCCTCCCTGCGATCGCGTGTGTTTCCTCCGGGTGCTCCGGTTTCCTCCCCCATCCCAAAGACACGCTGTAAATGGATTAGACACTCTAAATTGGCCCTAGGTGTGAGTGTGTGCGCCTTCTTTGGAAGGTTGGGCGCCGAGTTGGTTGGCAGCCACAGGCGTCTCAACCTTCCATCTCCAAAATGAGGAACATCTGCCTTCATAATGTGGAACAAATGGGCAAAATCTGGAACACATACTAATGGCTTACTAACAACTTCAGTTAGGGAGGTCATAGAATGGTTAAAATACGCTGGCTTTACTTATAAAAAGAGTCTTTTAATGAATTAATATGATTCATTTCTATTTGCCATGAATATGAGTTAAAAACCTTCCTGAATGTGTGACAGACCCTCTAAATGTGGAACTTCGAGGAATATGAAATTTTTAAGACCCCAAATGAGGTACATTCCTCGCAAGTCAAGCTCCACTCGAGTAACCCGCACATGCGGCCTTAACCTGGTCTGTGACATCAATAGGACTTGCTGGCGGGACAGATTTTGTGTCCCAGAGACTCTCCCATCAATGGAATAGACTCCTCTCCACGTCAAGCAGAGTACCTCTTTACCTGTTTTTAAGTGCAATCTGGATAACTGGATGGGAAATAGAAAATACATCCCTGGGATTCCACCAGTGTCCCTGCTGGATAGGGGCATCAGGTGCTGATTTGTCTATGCATGGGCTAAACTCTTGGCTAGGCTTATAAGGGTCAATAACCTAGTAACTTCCTATGATCCTCGTAATGAGGTACACTTGAGAGGTATGTTGGCAGCTCGACACAGTAAAACTCCACTGCCAATCATTCTGCGGACCATTGTTCCGCTGTGGTGACCCCAACCGGGAAAAGCCAAAAGGAGAAGAAGAAAACAAGCAGACAGTCTGCCTGTGTTCTTTAGAGACATAGCTGCCAAACCAGGGATGAATTTCCTGATCCTCATCCATTTGTCCGAGTTACACTTGAATTGGGTTAGGGCGGAACTTTGCTTCACACGGATGGTGAGCTTATTCCAGAGATAGAGTAGTCTCTGGGTTACATACCTGTCTCTCCAGTTGGTCCTATTTATATCACAGGCAAGATTTAAGTCTTTAGAATGGGTAATTCTAGTGCTAAATGTTTTGCAGATGTATAGGAGGTGCATCAGAGTGGGAACAGACAATGCCTTGAATGTCAGGCATAGATCACCCTTCAACAACCTGTACGAGACAGATTACAGGGATAGGGCCTTGAGGCAGTCTGCATAAGACATGTTACTTACACCCTGTATGCTTGTAGTGAGGAACTTTTGTGGACATTCCAGTTGTTGGATATGCCTGGTTATGGACATTCCAAAGGGAGCATTGTACTCAATGATTGATCTGATTCCAAATCCAGCTCCAGACAAGTGACAAGTGGAGTACCTCAGGGAACAGCTATAAATGTGAGTGGAACACAATTTGCACTACATTTGTCAGCTAAGCTATTAGCTGTTTCTCCTGGGTCACAGTGGACAGTATTATTGTAGACATTCTTTGAACATTGTTGGGCAGAGAGTTTTATTCCTTCCATGACTATTTGTCTACTATGTGACTGAGTAAGTTACTTAACTAGGCAGTGCTCACAAGTCACCCTTGAAAAGGGACACGTGTCCAGTGGGATTACCCAGTTAAAAATTTATAAAACTAGGGTTAAAACAATGAATATGAAAAATACTTCATTTTCTTCTATTTCATATGCTAAGAACTTTGGTATAAACAATATTTATCAATGCAGGAACCTACTTGTTTCAGTAGCATGAATTTTGGAAATGTTATGTTTTTTTTTAAATTTTAGAGAATTTATAAGCAATATGACAAAAATAAAATAAAAGTAGTTTTCAGTTTCATTTATTTTTATTTTTTAATTAAGAAGGTCTTAAGTGGCCTATCAGGCTTCAATGAAACCAGAGAGGAGTTTCTGCTGTTTCCATGGAAAAACAAAGTTTTTTTTTTCACTATCTAACTTAAGATGGGATTCATAGACAAGCAGTTCATAGCTGCATGACACTTCATTTCAAGGATCCCATACTAAGGTATGACATGTCACTCCTTGACTACAGTTCAATACTTGCATAGTGCCATTGATCAGTGAAATGCAGTCAAAAAAATAGTGGAACTGTAATGTAGGAACAAATGACATTAAGCAGGGTCTGGGGAGGAGCTCTCATAATGTGGGCTCCAGCATGCACAAGATTATATGCATTCATACATGCAACAAAGTGCCTCATCACAGCTGTATGCACAGTGGCAATCAGGCCAAGGAGGACCAGCACAGCAAAGTGTCAGCCCACTTCATCATATAAATGAGGAGGAAAAGGACAGAAGAGCAAGCAGGGGAAAACACAAAGGAGTAACTATAAGGAATAACTGGGGTGGGGGGGTGGCACATTTTAATTTATGGGAATAGCTCCCAATTTTCATATAAGACAAGGAGGTAGCTTGAAAAGGGAATGTGGAATGGTCGTGGGAGTGATAGAGGAAGAAGACATGAATGCCGGGGAACATGAATAAACATAAACTCAGACAAAAACATGAGTGTTATGATATGAAATATGGGGATAGCAGAAGACAGATGCATTCTGAGGGTGGACACCTTGATGAGGTGGAGAACTGAAAAATAAGCAAATTATGGTGAGTGCACAAAAACTGAGGTAACACAGGAATGGCAGATGGGGCATAGTACATTGCAGATGTCACATTGGCCCAGAGGCCTATCCACAAAGACATAGCTGATGCCATGTGCAGGACACACCTTTAGTGGCTTGATGACTAAGGTATGCTGATTTTACATCTCAACTTGTTATGCCTAGAGGCCCTCCATGGTCTTGGTGCAGCCATCCTACTGCCAGCATTTCTCACACTTCACTAGTGAATGGAAATTAAGCTAGGTGACCAGAGGGGAGGTCATCAGTGAGGTCACCAGGTCATCTTCAGCAAGGTGGCATTTTCATCCTGCTCAGAAGCATGCTTGATGTCCACTAGCATCACAGTGAGAAAGGTGGCCACTGATGGTCCTGTGTCATGACTACAACTGGACCTGCAGAGTGAAAAGAAAACCAGAAGAGAACTCCTTAGTACACACGTTACACATACTATTGAAGCTGTACAGTGTAGTGATGCACATAGCATGTAAACCTCCAATCCTGGGATAGGCTTTCTTGCCTTTGTAGCACCCTTCCATGTTCTTCCTCCACTTCTCCATCATTATAAAACAAAGTAGGAATAATTTCGTACAATGTTGAACTTGGAAAAGTCAAGAAAAATGCTTAAAGTAAAACACTGTCTGTCTGTATGTCTGTCCCTAACCTCTGCTTCCAACTGGTTAAGCAGGTTGAAGGTATGCTACCATAGGTTATTAAGGTGATGCCTGAATTGCTAACTAGAAGGAATGATGCCAGATGCATCACTTGCCATCCAGGCAAGCTCATCACAGGCATCAAACTTGTACAGAGGATCACCATATTGGCCCAGAAGTTTCAACAAGAAGTCAATGTGGAAGATCAAGAAAAAGTTGCCATCCCTCAGGCACCACACAAGAGTCCTGCTGTACACAGCACTTGAAGCTATAGTCACTCAGATCAATCAGCATGACGAATTTAATGGTAGCCTCGTGCACATGGAGGCATGTTCAGACATCATATGATACAGATCTCAGAGCAGTAGTGAGGTTCTACAAAACTGCTATGTAGTGCATTCAGTACTACAAGCTTCACAGATGCCTTGCACAAGCATGTAGTGCAAAATCCTGGGATGGACAGGGTAATGCAGTAGAGCGTAAACCATGCTGATGGCATTGTGCATTATGCTTTTGATTTATAGCATAATGTGAAAAATTTCACCATTAACATAACTGCTGTGCTGTGAGGCTCAAATTGGCAGGAAACCTCACTAATAGAGCAGCTGCAGAATCAGAACTTTACTGTATTAAGACAATGGATTTGAAGTAGGTGAAATAGGCATACTGTGGGAAGACAAGACACCTGGTATAGTAACAGTTCATTGTACCGAACACCCAAGGTGGATAGCTGGAACAGCAACATAGAGGAACTACTATATGTGAATAGGAAGATATACCAATGATGAGACACTGTCATACCAGGCTGTGGGGAGGGTACACCAGTGGCAACTCACAGCAAGGGCAGGACGTGATACAAATTCCATGATGACTCCTGTATATTAGGTGAGGTGTAGCAGTGCATTTAGGTAATAGTGTATTGCAGGGATTTAGTGCTCTGATAAAGGAAGGGTATGATAATAAAATGCTTATAGCTGCAGTACATATAAGAAAGGAGAAGAAATGTCACAGAGACACAACGACAAGGAACAGGTTAGTGGACATACTTATGGCATTGAAGGCAGCATATACGTACATGGGACATTGACAGTCAGTTGTGTGTATACAAACACACACACACATACACACACACACACACACACATACACACACATACACATACACTAACAGGTTTGCATGACTCAATGACATATCAGATGCCTGTCAGACAGGCAATGATAGGAAAAGTACAACACCCAGAAGATCAAATTGTTACTGCAGGCCCTCTGAAGTAAACAATCTCCAGCATACATAATAACACTATATTAGTTTAGTCCAATTTTGGAACACTCCGGCAAATGACCACCAGATGCTGACCAGTTTCATTAAATGGCTTTTTTCCATGATGATGGATAATTTATATTTTTTCTAGTCTGAACATTACAAAATTAGAGTAAATAAAGCTGTTGCTATTTTCATTTTCCATGCTCCAGTCTGGTCCATGCACTGTGACAGTGAATACCTTGTATGATCTACTGTGATTGTGCTCTTGTTTTCTTCCACTTCCCAAAGACATGCCACAGGTGAATTGATGATCATCCAAATTGCACTTAGATTTGTTTACCATATTTATCTGTGTGTGTGTGTGTGTGTGTGTGTGTGTGTGTGTGTGTGTGTGTGTGTGTGTGTGTGTGTGTGTGTGTGTGTGTGTCTGTGTGTGTGTGTGTGTGTGTGCGTGTGTGTGCGTGTGTGTGTGTGTCTGTGTGTGTGCATGCGTGCGTGCATGCGTGTGTGTGTGTGTGTGTGTGTGTGTGTGTGTGTGTGTGTGTGTGTGTGTGTTTACACTAGCATTTATTCTAGGATTAGATTCTCTAGCTTGTATCCACCGAGTGCTGGGTTATGCTCCAGCTCTAAATTGGATAAAGCAGGTAAATGGAGATTGAATGATAATATTTTATGTCTGTATCTAATGAGACTGTTTATATGTAACTACCTAAGTGTATTTTATGAATGTTGTAGAGCTTGAAGATTTTTATGTTCATACTATGAACCTTATTTGTACTTGTATTATGTACCCAGGATATGTCTGAAAGAGGTTCATTGTAGATCAACACGATACTGGTCAACAAATAGACTGATTGCTTAATTAGTTAATTCAAAAAATTCAGCATAAACTATTAGGGCTGAATTCTATTCAGTAAGAGGCTCTACATGCCATATAGAGCTGCATAAAACCAGTAAACATTGTGGCATAAGCAGCTGAATTGTATGCTAACCAACCAATCCAAGATGGAGGAGCTATTCAACACACTATAAAGCAATCATGTAGACTTAGTGTTAGTTTTGCCTGCAAATTCCAAAACATATTGGAATATAGCCAAGGAAACTATTCTACACAAAAAGAATATTAGGGGCTACTGTTGCTTTTATTTATATGTATGTGCAACAGGCCCAAGTCTATGTTGCTGCTGCTGCTAATAGGAGTTGACCAAGTAGGAGAAGAGTGTTTAGATCCCGTTTAACGTTTCATGGTCTGCATGAGGTGGAAATTGTAGAGCGCTATACTGTGGATAATAGAGACACATTACAGGAATTCTGCAATCTCTGTCATCCTCAACTGAGAGTAAGGGCAGACCGAGGGAAGCCAATACCTGTGGAGACTAAGGTATGCACAGCACTTACAATATTAGCTACAGGAACCTTCCAGAGACCAACAGGGGATATGCTGGGGGTGTCACAGGCATCAACATCAAGGATCCTCCAACAATTCCTGAATGCTATGCTACAACATGCCAGTGATTAGATATATTTTCCCTGTACACCTGAGGAAAGAGCCACAACTATGCAGGGGCTCTACCCTGTAGCACATTTCCGTGAAGTCCTTGATGCCATAGACTGCACGCACATTGAAATCAAAGTATCACCCGGAGAACAGGGAAGGGTGTACATAAACAGAAAGGGCTTCCATGCCATTAACTGCCAGGTTGTGTGTAATGCTAAGGAAAGCATCCTGAATGTGTGTGCTGACAACCCAGATAGTTACCACGATTCACATATCTGTCACAACTCTCAACTATATCAGGTGTTTTCTGGAGGGATATCCTACAGGGTCATTCACTAAGGGATGCAGGTTATGCACTTGACCGGTGGCTGATGACACCCATCAGAAATGCACATTCACCAACTGAAGAATGCTATAATGAGGCATGGGTCTATATTAGATACTCAAAGTTACTGAACTTTGAATATGATATGATCAACATCGAATACCTAATAAAAACAGCAAAAAACAGTCAAGAAACAATACTACTTGCTGTAAGCAGGGGGGAAAGCCCCCCTGCAACCCCCACATGGGGGGGGCTGCGCCCCCACACACCCCACTACTTAAATATACCAACTCCGAGACTGCACTACATTGAAGTAAATGGAAATCTACCCTTACGAAGATTTCCATTTACCTTTTCTATGTTCTGCAGTTTCGCTGTTCACATGTCGACAATGTCAGATTCGACATTGTGAACATTCATGTATTCAATATAGACCAATGAGGCACATACTCAAACAAGAAATATCATAAAGCATGTGTTTTGGCTGTTAAAGTCATGGATCCAGTGCATATATACATCTGGGGGAGCCCTGCAGTACAATCCCCATACTTGTGCTGAAATTTTCACCATCTGTGCCATCCTTCACAATATTATCCTGAGAAAACAGCTTCAGCAGGAACACCAAGAGAAGGGGCACACATCCCACCACCACTAGCAAGGTCATCACAGCCACATGCAGGTGAGGAGTCAGAGGGGGAACCACCAGTCACTGTGGGTGTAGGCAAACACAGAGGTGCACAATATGGCCTCTGGCCAAAAGACAATGGATAACACATATTCTCGCCACCTAAGGGGCTAAAACTTTCATCCTATGCACATACATACAGTGGCATTGATGCCAGACAATCCTCACAACCTTTACTTGCCCATGTAATGGCTGTGAACTGGTAGCATCACACATCCTCAGCCCTGAATTAAAACTCTTGGAACTGCTGTACTTCCAAGGTAAGTGTTGAACCTGGAAGAGGAAAATAAATGGCTAAGACACAAATGAATGTCATAACCTTGCATACTGTTCTTGCTAATGTAACTAAGTAGAATGTGGGGAGATTTTTACAGAAATTACATCAATATGTGACAGCAGTGACTTATGTCAGTAGAATTGCTCTCTGTCAAGTAATAGGCTTCATGCATCAAAGAGTCAAACATTGTAAAAACCTATACGAAAGAAGTACAGTTTTCAAAAGAGCATCACACACACACACACACACACATTTATATATATATATATATATATATATATATATATATATATATATATATATATATATATACACATACACTAAGAGCTCAGTCAGCTATGCACCCTGGGCATCAGACAAAGACTTATGTATTCCTGAAGCCAAAAGATAGAAAATCAAGGATATGGCACAGTTATTATTTGCACGGAATGTTGTATGTGTGTGAGGGGGCAGGAGGCCAAGGCTGACACAAAAGGCAATGAGTGCATGTGAGTAAGAAAGACAGACAGGCAGACATTTTGATAAAGTATCAAATGGCCACTGAGACAGAATGAGCTGTAAGCCTCACGACTGAACCATGTAGCTGTTATGTGTGCATGTCTGTATTGACACTCAAGGTGAAATGTGTATGTGAGTGTCTTCAAGAACACAGCCAAACTCTGTGCAAGCTGTGCATCCTGGTATGTCAGACAGGTGTGAGCAGTGCACGGTAGAGGTGACAGTTTATCATCATCATCCCCGACTGCAAGAACTAGCTCTGCCAGAAGTTCAACTGCCATGTCCATGCTCATGGTCAGCTGTGCTGCTGCTTCCTGAATGTAAATGATGTCTGCTGGATGAGCTCTTCTCATGAGTACACTCAGGAACATGACCCCATGGCCTACCATGTTTGGGTGTGGACACCTCAATCACTGGTGGAGCCAGGGTCAGTGTTAGCATTTTGGAGGTACCCAGCAAGTGCCAGGCTGGGGGACCCCTGGACACTTACAGTATCAGTATCATCCTGTTATTTCCACCCACTCCTAAGCAACTTGTTAGATCATGCTGCATTTTTAGGAGTAATACGCAAAGACTGAGTTGCAGCTACAATGCTCTTATATAATGACAGGAATGTGGATCACACCATGTTGGTTCATCTCATAGATGGACATTCACAGTAGCTGGCATTTAATTGTAACAATAATACTTCACAACACCTCTACTTATAGGCCTGGAATGCTGTTTACCCCCCCCCCACACACACACACACACATGCACATCCTCCAGTAGTCCCCTCTATTGTCCCCCATTCCAAGCTTCCTACATCATGTCTATTAGTTCTTTCTGTTTTTTCCTCATATTTTCATAGGATCATAAGAGGTTACTAGGCCACTGACCCTGGGGCCCTTACAAGCCTAGCCAAGAGTTATCCCCAAAAAGAAACCTCAGTCAGCATCTGTCACCCCTGTCAGCGAGGGACACAGGTGGAGTCCTTGGAACAAATTTGTGGTTACCCATTCACTCATCGAGGTTGTGCTTGAAGAAGGTCAGTGTCGTGCTCTGTTTGACATGTATGGGGAGTCTATTCCAGAGATGGGGCAGCCTCTGAGAGACAAACATGTCGCTCCAGCAGGTTTTGTTGATGTTGCATATTAGATTCAGACCTTTTGAGCAGGTAGTGCATGCGGAGTTAGACTTACAGATATGGAGCATCTCTAGTAGGGCAGGGTCCAAGATTGCCATGTAGGCTAATCATAGATCACCCCTGAGCAATATGTATGATACTGAGTAGAGTAATAGCGATTTGAGCTTGTCTGCATAGGACAGTTGTTGGAGGCCATGGATTCTCTTTGTGAGGTATTTCAGTGGTGCAGATGTTTGGAGAGGTACATCCCGAATGGGGTGTTATACTCAATTATTGGTCTAATGAGGGAGCAGTATAGAGAGGTAATAACCCTTTTTTTTCTGGATGCAATCCATTTACTTATGAAATGAACCAAGTAAAGTAAAAGGCTTTTCTGACCACTGCCACTACATGATGGTCGAATGTGAGTTTGTTATCAATCTGAGTGCCCAGGCCTCTTACCACAGGTTGTGTGCTTAGGGGGTTGCGTTGATGTGGTAATCAAGTATGGGTTGTGTTTTTGCCAAATGGTATGATGATATTTTTTTTGCATTTAGCTTGAGCCCATGACTTTGGCACCAGTCATTAGTTGCTGTGAGACCCTCTTGCAGTATGTTAACAACTATGGGGAGTCAATGACAGCACCCAACTTACAGTTGTCCACAAACTTGGTCAGCCACAGGCCTTTTCTCTTTGTCTGGACCTCTGAAAAATTGATGCCAAACAGTAGGGGCTCCAGGACAGATCCTTGAGGAACTCCACTAGTGACAGGCTTGCTATCGGAGGTGGAGGTGCCTATTTTGACTTTGAGGGTCCTGTCAGTGAGCCAGTTAGCCACCCACCTGATGAGATAGGGATTTACTCCAAGTTGTGTTAGCTTTTCGATGATGCCCGAGTGGGGGTGGGGTTGTGTCAAAGACCTTGGCCAAGTCAAGGTAAGTTGCATGCACTGACTTTCCCTCTTCCAGTGCCTTGGTGACAGTCTCAAAGAAGTCAACCAGGTTCAACAGGCAAGATCTGCCCTTGACGAATCCGAATTGGGTGGAGTCAAGTGCTTGGAGATTGCCTATGTCCATGTTTATGAGATCCATAATATGCTCCATGGCTTTACAGATCAGACTTGTCAAGCTAATGGGGTGATGGTTTCCAGGGTCAGTAGTGGTACCGACCTTGTGCAAGGGGATGACAATGGTTGTTTTCCACTCTGCTGGAATGAAGCTAGTACTTAGGCTGTGGTTGAATAGGCTGCTCAGTGGTGAAGCCAGTTCTTGCTGGAAATGGTGCAGAATACATCCTGGGATACTATCAGGTCCCATGGAAGCTGTATTCTTTGCCTTGGATAGGGCCTGTAACACTTGATCTATGAAGATGTGAGGTGTGGGACAAGTATCGGGGATATTGAAAGGGCCTTTAGGGGGACAGGGGGTTGAAGTTTGCTCTGAACTTGTCTGCTAGCAGGTTGGCTAAGTCAACAGGATAAGTGTAAGTGATACTGTTAAGTACTAATTCAGAGCAAACCTTGGCTTTGCCATGGAGGTGTGCCATACTCTTCTTCATTTTCAAGAAACCATGTCTTTCTATATGCTCTGATGTGCATTTTACATTTTTTTTTCTTTTTATGCAACTTCTTCATCCAATGATGGCCTGTACAGAGTTTAAAATTATGATCAAAGAAATACATTCTGTGTTGCTGTTCAGCTTTAGTTGCCCTTACATCCTTTCAAAACACCTTACCTGGCCAAGATAGCACAACAATAACCATTAAGAAATAACACAATTAAGCCAGGGCCCCTGAAGGCATAAGGTTACAGATGCACTGAGATGTGTTTTAGAGCATTTCCCCAATCTTTTAATACAATGGTGACCTGAACAAAAATCATGAGTAAGAAAATCATATCAGTCGTATTATTTTCTTTCAAGAAAAAGTTATGCTCAGTTTAAAACTAAAATTATAGCACCTGTCCATCTTTATGCAGGACAGTCCCTATTTGTCCATTTGTGTCCTGCAAAGACACTTGAAAAATAATGAATGTCCAGAGAGTTTAGGACTGAAAATATTTCATAAGTTTCCTTTAATAGTTGCATAAAGCAATTGGTTTGCATCTGAAACTCCTAAATATTAGAAGAAACAACATAACAAATAAAACTGTACAAGAATGAGCTTTTACTTTTGCATAAAAAAAAGAAAAAAGTCTAGTCCTTTGCAATTTTTGTGGGTATGGTTTATCCTGCACAAATGTTATGCTTCTGTAAAAAAATGTCCCACTTTGGACAATTAAAAGGTGGTAACCCTAGTTTGAAACTGACAAAATAGCAGCTTACAATAAACAAACAGGACAAGTATTTGTGAAAATATACAAATTCTATCTGGGAATACTGCCTGCCTGCCTACCTTCATGACACCCACCTCACACGTAGAAAAATGCATATTTCTGACAAATAGTCATCAATATTCAAATAAAAATGCTTGGCTTACCACTTGCAGATGACGCCACACTTGCTAGGGAGGATGGTGCTGGAAGTTAAGCAAAAGGTAAGGACACAGTCATCACAATTCCAATAACACAGGGGACAGAATTATTGCCTATATGTCCATTAATGATACTTTTAACTGAAATGTGCCTGACACGTCCAGCCAAAGCCCATGTGTACTGAACAAAAATATGTTGTTAACTATATCAATTTATCAATATGTTTAATAAAAAAATGGAAACAGCAAGAACTATTACTTTAAATATTTTACTATACAAGAAAATGTTATAAATTGTTTATCCTGGGTCCTCCCAGAAACATCAGCACCAACATCAATCACTGGTTGTTGTGCACTTTCCACTGTGCTCTCTGGATCTCTAATGGTGGACAGGAACTCTTCATTTGGTGTCATTGGTAGCTCTATTGCAGCCCCCCCCCATAGCCAGCTGTTCACAGGCAACAGCAGCTGCTCTCCTCCAGTCTGATGAAATCATATCAGTGGCCCTATGATGCGATGCACCTGATCATAAGTCCTGCTGTGCCCCCATGGCATTTACATCATTAACTATCTGGTTCCAAAGTCATGCCAATTATACTTAAACATTGATGTATATAACATATAACTTCTTTCATCCAGACTTTGTTTCTTGTAATTAATATGTCATCTGCATAAGTAAACATAACTGAAATTTGTATCCCTTCATTGGTAATATAAGTAGCACCTTTCATATGCAAATCTATATCTCTAATACATTCATAACTAATGTAAATAATATGTTACATATAGGAAGTCTATAATATATGCCATTTTTATATATTTATTTCTTTAACCACCCATTCACTAAAATTCTTACTTTATTTTTATTATGTTCAGAACAACATAATTCTTTATGTTTTCGCTGATGTTATACTCTTCCATAACTGTCCACAAAAATTTACGTTGTACTGTATTATATGCTTTATTTAGCTCTCCTATCATGATCTTGGTCTCATTAGTCCTGTTTATAATATCATCCACAATTTCCCTTACTATTAATAATAATTCCTGACATCCTTTTACCTTTAAACTATATATACTATTTTATAATATGCTTCATTTTACGTTCCATTATCTTCTGAATTAGTTTCATAAAAATCTTATAATCTGCATTGTTCAATATTATAAGTATCCAATTTTCAGTTTTATTTTATCTTCCTTTTAATATAAATTTAAGTATACCACTGCATAAATATTTATACATAAAACCTTCATTTAACCACTCATTCATAACTTATAAAAAGTGTTTTTTTTTCTGTGAATCCATAAAATCCTTATAAAATTGGTATACTATACCCTATGATCGTGAAGCTGGTTGTAAATTAACTTGTTCAAATACCTTATCTAATTCATATAAAGAGATTTTGTTTTCCAATTCTTTATTTGCTTGTTCTGTTAATTTTTTAACAATATATTTTTTATTTTATTTCTATCTTGAAGCATTTTCTTTGCATAATTTATATTAGATAATTTGGTCCTGAGGTCTTCTTATCTCTCCTCTATCATCTTTCATTTCTCTCATTATACTAGTATTCTTGTTAACTATGCAACTCAAATAAGTTGATAGCTCTTGTCTTTTCTGTTACATTGTAAGTAAGATCTTTGCTTACATAATCATTCTTTAATTTTCTCTTGATTCTTGTCATACATTCTCAATTCTATCAAATATTATTCTCTATTATTCCTTTCAAAATCATTTCAAGCATCTATATACATTGTTTTATATTTTTTCTGCTTTTTTACATCTAACTGCCATTCTAAAAAAACATTTTTTATATTTATGACTTCTGTCAGACATATCCCCATGTCCTCTCTCAAGCAGAAAGGCACCATGGCGGCAAAATGTTTGCACAATTATGTCATTTTCTGGGTCACTGAAAGGGGGTTTATGTGGATTGGGACACTTGAGTGCCATACTCCTAGGTAAAATAAGACAGGAAAGGATACAACACATAAATACCACATAATTAAATTTTATATACACACATGTATTTTCAATAATAACCACTGCAGACACACATTTCAGGTATTAAAATTTAAGGTTATGTGGTTGTATAATATCAAGCCAATGTTTGACCCAAAACAAGGAATAACAATAAAATGTATTGTTTATCACAGAAAGAACTGGATGACTACACAATACAACTTTTGATGTGGCAACACACAAATGGTAATTGCCTCCCCCACCTCCAAAAAAAACAGGCAAATGACAGTCTGCACCAAGCAAGGAATAACACGTTAGTCAATTTTTTATAAATGCTTTCAAAAAATTCTTACAAAATGTGTATACATTTACAACAGAAAAGTCAATTTTAACAGATTGCCAGTCAGTGCTCCCTGTGGCCAGTATGCCCTTAGAAATGTCTATGCGCTATCTTAGAAGACTAACACCCCTGTTTCATTGACAATATAGGACATTACATTTCACTGAAATAACATAGAAGACTATAAGATAACCAGGTGTACCAATATCACTTGTGATGAAAGTTAATAAGGCTGTCTATATGAGAAAGTAAAATGCCTGACAAAATGCCTGTACCAACAGTGAACTTATAAGAAGGGCATATGGATAAAAGTTCCATTTTCTAATGGATATACATAAAATATTTTCCATGTAACATGTTAACAAATTTAACATGTACTTGAAAAATACAATTGTATCTTAGCAAGATCAGAAGGTTTCTGTGCAGATAAATCCAAATTAATAGCAATCTTCTTCAATGTTCTCCACATACATTTTCAAGTTCCCTAGCTATATGGTCACCTTTTTATAGAGTAGATTCAGGCCTCTGAGCACAGTGAAGATGCAAACGAGGTGTGAACTTATTAGAGTGAACTTACTGATTTGTGTAGTGGGTGTAAACATGGTGTAGGGAATTCCTTAGTGTTAGTTGATAATGGATTACAACTGCGAATAATTACTGGCAGAGAGAAGGTAAACTCAACAGCATTTCAGACTCCCTTACCTGCAGTGGGTGTGTCACCCATGATGCATTTACAAAGTATAGAAGTAATTGCAGCACACTTTAAAATGGAAGTGATCGGCACACATTTCCCAGTTTTTGTTCAGAAATAGTCAAACTCTCCTACCTTTGTTGAAAACTGTATATTACTGTCATGTAGTACTCTCATATATTTTAAGGACAATAACACAAAATGCCATACAGACTGCATGTCTGAGAGTACAGCACAGATAAGAGATGAATGAACATAATACAAAGAGAAGACAAAGTTGCAGTGGTGCAAACAATAATAAACAAAGAATCAAAAGAATAAATGAGATTATGGGATGAAAATAGAAAGAATATAAGTATGCAATTATGAAAAGAACACATTTCCATGAGAGTGTGTTATAAAACCTGGTCCAAGTGGTAGGTAGCTTTTAAAGAAAAATATAAAAAATGTTTTTTAGAATGGCAGTTAGATGTAAAAAAGCAGAAAAAATATAAAACAATGTATATAGATGCTTGAAATGATTTTGAAAGGAATAATAGAGAATATTATTTGATAGAATTGAGAATTTATGACAAGAATCAAGAGAAAATTAAAGAATGATTATGTAAGCAAAGATCTTACTTACAATGTAACAGAAAAGACAAGAGCTATCAACTTATTTGAGTTGCATAGTTAACAAGAATACTAGTATAATGAGAGACATGAAAGATGATAGAGGAGAGATAAGAAGACCTCAGGACCAAATTATCTAATATAAATTATGCAAAGAAAATGCTTCAAGATAGAAATAAAATAAAAAATATATTGTTAAAAAATTAACAGAACAAGCAAATAAAGAATTGGAAAACAAAATCTCTTTATATGAATTAGATAAGGTATTTGAACAAGTTAATTTACAACCAGCTTCACGATCATAGGGTATACTATACCAATTTTATAAGGATTTTATGGATTCACAGAAAAAAAAACACTTTTTATAAGTTATGAATGAGTGGTTAAATGAAGGTTTTATGTATAAATATTTATGCAGTGGTATACTTAAATTTATATTAAAAGGAAGATAAAATAAAACTGAAAATTGGATACTTATAATATTGAACAATGCAGATTATAAGATTTTTATGAAACTAATTCAGAAGATAATGGAACGTAAAATGAAGCATATTATAAAATAGTATATATAGTTTAAAGGTAAAAGGATGTCAGGAATTATTATTAATAGTAAGGGAAATTGTGGATGATAATATAAACAGGACTAATGAGACCAAGATCATGATAGGAGAGCTAAATAAAGCATATCATACAGTACAACGTAAATTTTTGTGGACAGTTATGGAAGAGTATAACATCAGCGAAAACATAAAGAATTATGTTGTTCTGAACATAATAAAAATAAAGTAAGAATTTTAGTGAATGGGTGGTTAAAGAAATAAATATATAAAAATGGCATATATTATAGACTTCCTATATGTAACATATTATTTACATTAGTTATGAATGTATTAGAGATATAGATTTGCATATGAAAGGTGCTACTTATATTACCAATGAAGGGATACAAATTTCAGTTATGTTTACTTATGCAGATGACATATTAATTACAAGAAACAAAGTCTGGATGAAAGAAGTTATATGTTATATACATCAATGTTTAAGTATAATTGGCATGACTTTAAATAAAGAAAAAAGTGAAGTAAAGATAGGAGGAGTATCTTTTTCAATGAAATAAATCTCTATGTGGTCACTGCTGGACAGAGGCACAACAAACTAATGGGCACAGTATTTTTTCATATAAGGGGTGGCGTAAGCCACAATAATTTGGGCTAGGCTTATAAATGCCTTAGGGCAGATAGCCTAGTATAAACCTATGAACCTATGAACCTATAAGATTTTCAGGTAAAAATGTAAGTGAGGAAGAATGGAATAGGATAATATATGAAATAAAAGATATTTATTGTTTTTGGGAACTATACAAGCTATTGTTTAATAAAAAAGGTTAATTTGATTAATTTTGTTATACTGGGAAAGACTGCATATTTAGCTAGTGTAAATATGTTGTCAATAATCTATGAAAAATAAATACTACAAGTATTTTTTTCTTTTATATGGGGTTTCAGATAGATTCCAGTGAAGAGAGGAGTTTTCTATATGGATAAGGAACTTGGAGCATTAGGATTAATAAAGCCAATTGTTTACGCTGCTGCTTTGAATTCGTATAACATTTTGTTTTGAATAAATAATAAAAATGAAAAGTTAGCAGTAAATTTACTAAAGTACAAATATGAGCAGCATTGTGATATGTTAAAAAATTCAAAAGAGAATCAGAATGTTTAAATGAGGAAATGAGATGTTATCAAGAAAAAAAATCTTTTATGGAAAATAAAAATTGATGAAATAGAAAATAAAAAAGTGTGCTATAAAAATATCATGGTATAATATTATTATGTTAATCATTGTGCTGAGCTAGTGAATAAAAATGCTATTAAAGTATGAAAGGCATGGGGCAGGATTCACGATGGCTTGCACGGAGTCTAAGAGTAGTGTAAGACTCCATGCAGCCATAGCGATCCAGGAACAGCCTGTATTTGCGTGTAAGAGAGCACCTAAACCGGCTCTTACACGGACAGGGCGTGGATATGCTAATTACCTCACTTGCAGCCAAAAGGCATGCAAATGAGGTAATTTAGCGATCCAGGAAGCAGAAACCTGCCCGTGTAAGAGCCGTGTTATCTGCAGAAATGTACTCGGTTGACAACAGTACCGTTCTGCAAATGACACAATGGAGCCTTGTCAGCTCCAAATAAAGGTTGCATATGTTCCAGGCAGCATGCCAATGGCCAAATATGTGGCCACTGGCAACGTACCACGATGCAAAAATGAAATACATTTTTTGGCGATCTAAATGTAGCGCCGCGCAAACGGGCTGCGCTATAAAAAACAGAAAAATAAAAATTTAAAACCCACAAACATGGGTTTTATGCAAAGCATGAATTTACAATGTAAGGGAATAGCAGGCTGAAAACAACATGGCCACTGAGTAGGGGTTGCTAAGAGGGGAAGCTGAGTGTAAGACATGTAACTAAGCATTAGTAGGCAATCCTATGTAAATGAGTGGTAGGATAGTGAATCGCACTGTAACATAGCAAATTAGCACATTCCCTGGAGTGTAGGAGTAGGATAAGGGGGAGTAATAGAGTAGGAGATAGGTGACATCACAGGGGGGTATGTATGAAAGAAATGAAGCTCATTGGAGCACAGTGGCATGTGAAAGATGTCAGTCACACATCATGGAAAGAGGAGTATGAACAAGTAGGCATGGGAAAGCCAAGAAATGGAAGGTGTACACTATGGATAACACCAACGTTTCTTGCTGGGTGTGCATGCGCACGTGTGCGCGCTTGGAGGCGCGAGTAAGATAGGGTGCGCGCGTGTAAGCGTGAGTGCACGCGTTTAAGCTGGAGTAAGCATGTAGGAGCCTGTTTAAAGACCTGTAAGCTTGTTTGCACTGCTGTGCATGCAGTTTAACCCGAATAAGCAGATTCTAGTCCATCTAAGCATGTGTGTGCGTGTGTTAGCCGCTGTGAGCGTGTTTGCGCTTGTATGCTCATCGCTCCCCCCCCCCCCGAGGAAACAGAAAGGAAAAAGGAAGCAGAAGAAATAGTAGGAAGCTAGCAGGGAATAATGGCAGAGCTAGCCGGTGAAAACAATCAGAAGCAGGCAATTACACAGGCAGAACAGTAGCCCAGCCCAGCACTTAAAACTCTGCAAACAACAGTGCAGTATGTTTCTCTCAAGAGACACTGCAACAGAGGAGTAAGCTATTAGAAGTGAAAACTGAAAAAGCTTCACTCAGACCAAAAATGCTAGGGGCTGCCATAGCTGTTATAAGGAGACATATACAACATGCTGAGGGTGGTGACTATGCAAATGCTGCCGGACAACCCACAGTGAGGAGACGGAGAAGAGTGTACAGGCCCAGGGTGACCTACCAGGGGTTACATGAGCTGGAGATAGTGGAGCGCTATAGAGTGGACAGAGACCTCCTACAGCAAATTGTTGAGCTGTGCAGGCCACAACTCACACACAGAACCAACAGAGGGGAACCCATCCCAGTGGAAACCAAGGTATGTGTTGGCCTAAGAATACTAGCAACTGGTACCTTTCAGAGACCAACTGGTGATATGATGGGGGTATCACAGGCATCAGCATCCAGGGTACTGCACCAGTTCCTGGATGCCATGTCAGCACATGTCGGTGATCATGTATATTTCCCCAATTCCTGAGAGGTATTGGCCAGCAATATGCGTCTCTTCCAGCAAATAATGAAATACCCTGAGGTAGTGGGTGCAATAGACTGCACGCATATACACATCAAAGCACCAGCTGGTGAGCAGGGTAGGGCCTACATTAACTGCAAGGGCTTCCCCTCCATCAACTGCCAGGTCGTATGTGATGCCCAGGGCATAATAATGAATGTGTGTGCTGGCTGCCCTGGAAGCTACCATGATTCCCATATCTGGCATTTGACGCAGCTGCACCAGACATTTGCCAATGGGGACATCCCACATGGTCGCTTAGTGGGGGATGCTGGCTATGCACTGGAGACGTGGCTGATGACACCCATCAGAAATGCACACACACCTGAACAAGAACGCCATAATGAGGCACACGCACAAACACGAAATGTAATCGAGCGTGTGTTTGGGTTGCTCAAGTCATGGTTCCGGTGCCTGGACACATCTGGTAGAGCCTTGCAGTACTCACCAACTACATGTACCCAAATTGTCATGGTATGTGCTATGCTACATAATATGATTCTGCGAAAACAGCTGCAGCAGGACCAGCATAGAGCTGGGCCAAACAGCCCCCCCACCATTGCCAAGGCCATCACAGGCAGAGCGTGACTCAGATTAGGAACAACCTGAGCCTGCCCCAGTAGGCAGAAGGAGGCGTGCCCAGTATGCCTTGGCCTTGGCAAAGAGGCAATGCATAGCACATACACTGGCTCAGCAGGAACCCTGGAAATGATACCTCTCTCTGACTCACACATATAGTAAAAGGGATGCCTAAGTTGACACAACCTGCTTTCAAACATGTACAGGGAGTGTAGTATGTGCATCCATCATAGACAGCCCTGCAGCACCACCTGAGGCATGATTGCCATGTTTAAGCAATGTAACACCATGTAGTATATGCAAACTTGATGACCCTGACTAACATCCTACCCTCACTAAGCATGATGCCACAATATGAAGACAAGACGATCAATTACAATAATTGGCTTAAGTATTGCTGTTAGTCAAAGGGGATCCAATGCCTGTCAGCCTGGGATGACATGCTGAGCAAGACACGATGCTCCACCTGCTATGGATGGCTTGCACCTATCACCCCTGGCCTTTTGGATACTGGCAAAGGCTGTTGTCACCCCCCCCACCGTGCCTTGAATAGGTAAGGCTCAAAACACAAACCCACCTCCATAGGTATCACAAGGGATAAGAACCTAGAAGTAATGCTACCCAATGCCAGAAGTCTAAACTGCAAGATGCATGCAGTCCAAACTCTCCTCAGCATGGAGAATGTTGATATCTGTTCTGTAATAGAAACCTGGGTCAAGGCTCACAAGAGCACCCTAGCACTACCAGGTTACACCTCATACCATGCTTTACAGCCCCAAAACATGGAACAAACTACAAAAGGAGGGTGACTATCAATAATTGTCAAGGATAACCACGCCCCCAGGTTGGTGCCACAGCAAGAATCAGCATGGACTATCCATGGGCAAGTAACAGTGGCTAAAACTGCCTCCCAGTTAGTAGCCTGCTACAGACCACCCTCCTAACTCCAGGAACTGCACTTGGCCTACTTAAGAACACATGAAAATATCAAGGTCTCTCCAAACAACATTATATTGTGTGACTGAAAATACTCAAACATAGACTGTGAGCATTATTCTAGCTCCAACACCCTAGGCCAAAGGTTCCTAGAATTCATAAACCAAAATGCTATGGAACAACTTACACTCCCACAAGAGGGGTAAGCATACTGGATGTGATAATCAGCAACATGGTACTCTAAGCCCAAGATGAGAAGTGTATCCCTCACTGGTAAAATCAGACCATAGAGTAATCTCACTGGATATTCACATCCTGACCCCAGTCCCTGGGCAGAAAACCACAGTGAAAAACATGTGTAAAACAAATGTTGCACTCCTCCAAACTGAGGTGGAATCCATTAAAGGCCTTGTGCCTGTGGAAAATATCGGCCAGACCTCAGAACCCTTTATAAATGCATTCTATGAACACATTGAGGAATGCATGGATTATGCAATCCCAAATAAAACCAAGACCCAATCCCATACACACAGGCATCTGGCCTGGTGGACCCCAGCCATTACCAAACCATGCAAGAGAAGGAGGAAGCTACTACATGATAGAGCAAAACCCAAAAAGGAAAGTAATCACTGATCAGTATTATGGCAAAAAAATATGGCCACACATAAAATCCTCTAAGGCCAGCTACAACATGTTGAATCTGGGAATCTTGAGGCAATGTTACACCTGTCTCATGTACACAGACAACCCCCTCCTCCCCCCAACAAATACAAATATATGTGAGAGATGCAACTATTTAGCCAAACTGGAGGCTGAGCTCTCTGAACTCAGTACTGGCAAAAACAGTCAGGAGGAGAAGGTAACCACACACACCACAAACCCAGTCTCACATAGACCTATCACAACTGCAAACCAAACACATAAACACACAAAAACATTCCTGGAGGCTCTAATTAAAAATCTACCAAAACAAAAGAGGCCTCCAAAGCAGACACCCAAGCAACCACTACCTCAAAACATAGCACATGCAACACATAGTTCACAAAGTCAGTGTGCAAAACAGTCACAGCCCTTAAGGCCAAACAACATGCCTGATACACTTGTAATAGGTGACTCCATAGTCAGACATACTGATGTCCTGCTCACCAGACTGAACAAGGAAAAGGTTACAGTAAGCTGCTTGTCGGGTGCTAGAATCTGCCACATAACACAAGCACTCAGGTCACTCCAAAGCAAGTACAAATATGACTCAGTCATTGTCCATGCCGGTGTGAATGACCTGAGACGTACCTCACTGGACTACATGAAAAGAGACATAGAGGAGCTCTCTGATTATGTAGCCCAGGCTGGTATGACCCTGACCCTGAGCAGCATCTTACCCTCACCAATAATGATGCCACAATACAAACACAGAATGATCAGCTTTAACAATTGGCTCAATTACTGGTGTCATTCTAAGGGGATCCAATGTCTGTCTGCTCGGGATGACATGCTTGACAAGCCACGCTGCTTCGCAAGGGATGGCTTGCACCTGTCACCCGTGGGCTTCCAGATATTGGCCAAGGCTCTTGCCACCTCCATAGTGCCTTTTTTAGGCAAGGCTCAAAAGACAAACCCACCTCCCTAGAAAACACAAGTGGAAAAAAACTAAGAGTAATGCTGCTCAATGCCAGAAGTCTAAATCTCAAGATGCACGCTCTCGAGGCCCTCCTCAGTATGGAGAACATCGATGTCTGTGCAATGACGGAAACCTGGTTCAAGGCTACTGAAAGAACCCCAGCACTACCAGGTTATACCTCATATCATGCTTTTCGGCCCCAAAACTTGGACCGAACCACTAAAGGAGGGGGAGTAGCCATATTCATCAAAGATACCCACACCTCCAGGTTACTGGCAATGCATGAAGCATCGGAGACCATCCATGTGCAACTAACCATAGGCAAAACTGCCATACAGTTTGTAGCATGCTACAGACCACCCTCTCAAACTCAGGAACCCCACTCAGCCTTCCTGAAGACACTGGAGAGTATGAATGTCTCTCCAAATACCATCATATTGGGAGACATCAACTACCCAAACATATACTGGGAGCATTACTCAAGCCCCAACACCCTAGCCCAAAGGTTCCTAGAATTCATAAACCCAAATGCAATGAAACAACTAGTCACCACTCCCACAAGAGGAGATAATATACTAGATCTGATCATCACAAACATGGGGACACAATGCTCCACACTGGAAGTATACCCGTCATTGCTGAGATCAGACCATAAATTAATCTCACTGGAAATCCACATCCCGCCCCCACCCCCTGCACAAAAGACCACAGTGAAGAATTTCTCAAAAGCCGACTTCACACTTCTTAAGACTGAAGTGGTATCCTTCAAGGCCCCTGGGCCACTGGAAACCACAGACCACACCGCTGAATCCTTTATAAACACTTTCTACGGACACCTTCAAGAATGCATGGATCATGCAATCCCAAATAAAACCAAGACCCATTCCCACAAAGGCAGGCATCCTGTCTGGTGGACCCCAGCCATTAACAAACTTTACAACAGGAGGAGGAAGCTACTACATGACAGAGCAAAATCTCTAAAAGGGAAGGCATCTCTGATCAGTACTAGCAAAAAACCACGATCACTCATAAAATCATCCAAGGCCAACTTTGACAGAAAAATCACAAAGGACACAAAAGACACTCACAAGGCCTTCTTTACTTATGTTAGAAACCTGGGTAGAAACTCCCAGATATGCTCAGAGTTAGTCCAAAATGACACAAAATACACTGAACCCACAGACATTGCTAACATTCTGGCAGACAGGTTCAGTGCAAATCCCCCCCCCCTCCCCCCCAAAAGGAGAAATATCTATCGCAGCAGAGTGTAGCCTCTCTAACATCTCAGATTCCCAGGTGAGAACCACCCTCTCCAAAGCTAAAAACGCAGCATTAGTGGGACCAGATGGTGTCCCGGGTTGTGTGCTACATGAACTCCAAGAGGAACTAAACCCGCACATAAGGCTGCTGTTTAATCTCAGCCTTACTACAGGATACGTACCCAAAGAATGGCATACAGCAACAGTGGTCCCACTTCACAAAGGAGGTGCTTCTACGGACCCTGGAAATTAACGCCCCATAAGCTTGATGAGCCTGGTCTGTAAAGCTATGGAGAGGATCATTATGGAACTCAGACATTGGGGACCTACAGACACTGGATCCTACCCAATTTGGCTTTGTCAAAGGCAGATCCTGCCTTTTGAACCTGGTCGACTTTTTTGAAACAGTCACTAAGGCCATTGATGAGGGTAAGGCAGTTCACACTGCCTACCTTGACCTTGCAAAAGCTTTCGACACAATACCCCACTCGGGCATCATAGACAAGCTCACCAGCTCAAATGTAAACCCATATGTCATAAGATGGGTTGCAAACTGGCTCAAGGACAGAACCCACAAGGTCAGAATTGCTGGAGCCATGTCAGACTCTAAGCCAGTCACAAGTGGTGTCCCACAGGGCTCTGTCCTGGGACCCCTCTTGTTCGGCATTTGTTTTTCCGTGGTGCAAGAAAACATAGGAGGATTGTGGCTGAAAAAGTTTGCAGATGACTGCAAACTGGGCGCCATAATTGATACTCCAGCAGACACAAGCATCCTTCAGAAAGGCCTCATAGAAATGGATAACTGGTGCCAGAGCCATGGCCTTAAACTGAATGGCAAAAAAATGTATAGTCATACCCTTTGGGAAAAATAAGGTACCCACAAATTACCACATAGGTGGTAATCCATTAAGTACGGAAGAAGTAATCAGGGACCTAGGGACACAAGTTGACAGTAACCTCTCATTTGACACTCACAATGCCAAGGTGGCTAGGAAGACCTTCTATATTGGCCACCTTATCATGAAAGCATTCACATCTAGATCAAGAGAGGTCATCGTGCCCCTATACTCTTCTCTTATCAGGCCCATAATTGAGTACAATGCCCCATTTGGGATGTACCTTACCCGACACCTGCAGCGGTTAGAAAGACCTTAAAAGTACTTCACCAAGAGGATAAAGGGTCTCAAACATTTGTCATATGCTGCCCGGCTGAAGAAACTCCAGCTCTATTCAGTGGCATACCGCCTACTCAGAGGCGATCTATGCCTGATGTACAAGGCCATGTCCAATCCGGAATTAATGGACATGCTCCACCTCAGAAAATCCAAATCCATCAGAGCCACGAGAGCGAGAGATTTGAACCTCAACACAGAAATAAATAGGATGTGCTGGAGGGACAGATTCATAACCCAGAGGCTCCCTACACTCTGGAACAGAATCCCAGTCCATGTTAGGCAGAGGCCCTCACTGACTCTCTTCAAGAGAAATCTTGATGAGTGGATGGGAGATTGTAGGTTTACACCGGGGGTCATCTCTGTGTCACTACTAGACAGAGGCACAGTAAACTAAACCCTAAATGGGCATAATATTCACATTCCAAGGCGTGGCAAAAGCCACACACACTCTGGCTAGGCTTATAAATGCCCTAGGGCAGATAGCCTAGTATGAACCTATGAACCTATGAAGATACAAATTGTACAGGACACTAAGGATATTCACAAGGCTTTCTTAACTGATGGTAGGAACCTTGGTGGAAATTCACAGATATGCTCAGAATTACTCCAAAATTACAAACAATACACCAAACCCACACACATTCCCAACATCCAACCTGACAGGTTCAGTGCAAAATCCCCCCCCCCCACCAAAATGCCAAATATCTATCCCAGCAGAGTGCTGGCCCCCTGACATTGCAGATGCTGAGGTAACAGCCAGCGTCTCCAAAGCAAAACACACAGCATCAATGGTACCAGATGGTGTCCTGGGCAACGTCCAACATGAACTCCAAGAAGAATGGAACACCAAATAAAACTACTGCTCAATCTCAGCCTTACCACAGGATATGTACCCAAAGAGCAGTGTACAGCAACAGTGGTCCCTCTCCACAAAGGTGGTGCCTGAATGGATACTGCAAACTATCACCCCAGAATCCTGACTAGCTTGGTCTGCAAAGCTATGGAAAGGATCATCATGGACCTCAGAAATAAAGATATTGGGGACCTACAGACACGGAACCCTACCCAGTGTGGCTTTCTTAAGGGCAGATCCTGCCCTTTAAACATGTTTGACTCATTTGAAACAGTCACCAAGGCCATTGATGAGGGGAATGTGGTCCACACAGCCTATCTGGACCTTGCAAAAGCCTTCCATACAATACCCCACTTGTTCATTATAGATAAGCTCACCAGCTTAAATATAAACCTCTATTCAAGTAGATGGGTTGCAAACCAGCTCAAGGACAGAACTGACATGGTCAGAAATGCTGCAGCCATGTCAGACTACAAACCAGCTACAACTGGCATCCCACAAGGCTCAGTCCTGGGACCTCCCTTGCTTGGTATATATTTCCCAGAGGTACAGGCCAACATGAAAGGACTGTGTCTGAACAAGTTTGCAGATGACTACAAACTGGGCACCATATCTGACCCTCCAGCTGACACAAGCATCCTACAAAACGGCCTCATAGAAACAGACAACTGGTGCCACAGCCATGTCATCAAGCTAAATGCAGAAAAGTGTATAGTCCTCCCCTTTGGAAAAACAGTAAGTGCCCACCAATTACCACATAGGTGTTAACCCATTAAGTACTTTAGAAGTAATAAGAGACCTGGGGACACAAGTTGATAGAAATCTTGCATTTGACAACCATGTGGCCGTAGTGGTTAGAGAAACATATCATATACCCACCTAATCATGACGGTATTCACATCTAGATTAGGGGAGGTCATCGTGCCTCTTCTGTCATCCTTCATCAGCCTCACAATTGAGTACAATGGCCCTTGTGGAATGTATCTTAGCAGACACATCCAGCAACTGGAAAGACCCCAAAAGTACCTCACCAGGAGGATCAAAGGGCTCTAACAGATACCATGTGTTGCCTAATTAAACAAACTGCAGCTCCACACAGTGCCATACTGCCTGCCCAGAGGCGATCTGTGCCTGATGTATAAAGCCATGTCCAAGCTGGAATCAATGCACATGCTGCACCTTGTAAAATCTGAATGCCAGTGAGCTATGCACATGAGAGACCTGAACCTCAGCACTGACATAAATAGGACATGCTGTAGTGATTGATCCATAACCCAGAAGCTCCCTCCACTCTTGAGTAAACTCCCAGTCCAGGTTAGCCAGAGAGTCCCTCATTGACTCTCTTCAAGAGGAATCTTGATGAGTGGATGGGAGATGGTAGGTTTACCCTGGGTATCACTTTTATGTCACGGGTAGACAGAGGCACAGTATACTAACCTTGAAAAATGTCATGGCAAACTCCAGTTACAATGTGTGTTGAAGGACAAACACACTCTCTGACTAGCATTAGAAATGGCCTAGGGCACATAGCTAGTGTTTGTCAATGTCCACCCAAGTTGCGGAATACACTACTAATGTTGGACAAGCCTGGTTTAAGTAGTCCAGAGCTGAACAAAATGCAACATGGTTATATTTGCACAACTGGCCCTTAACCAGTCTGGTGTGCTCAGTATGAATATTTAAAGCAGTGATAGGACTGAAACCCAGGATACTGTCCACCACAGTGAAGGTACTGAACCAGTACACTATACGATATTACAGTGTTTGGTCAGTATGAAAGAATGTTGACAATTGTATGCAAACTATCCCATGGAAACCCTGCAGGCACAGCACAATCCCTGTTGGGTTCAGACACAAAGCAGTTGGGCAGTAAGAACACAACATGACTTCCAGCACACAACTATAAATGTAAAATAGTGTTGAAGTTCACACACAACCACAAAGGTGGTGGACTTCAGATCTCAACATATGGAAAGCTCACACTGGGCATGATCGCACACTTTGATAAATGAGACATATGTCAGACAACAAGCCATGGAAAGCCTGAACTGGGCATGCTCACGCACTTAGGCCATGTCTCAGTATAGCAGTTGGCCACACATATCTGGCATTTGTATGTGTTAAGCCAGGAAACTCCCACAATACAGCAATCTGCCCAGTGCACACAGTTAAATGACAACAGAGACATAAGTAATATAGTGGATCCCTCTCATATTCAAACATCTTCCACAGATACACAAGTTGTTCATAGAAACAGGGAAAGCTATGCAATAAAGACCTGCAAACAGTTTATCAGCAACAAATATTGTGCATCTGAAACTTAAACATATGGGTGTAGAGGTCAATACTAGGCTGTTTGCCCTAGGGAATACATAAGCTTAGCCAGAGTGTATTTGGTGTCTGCCTCCCCAGTACAGTAGGCTACTGTGCCTCTGTAAAGTAGGTCATAGAAGGCACCATTTAAGACTAGTGTGCTGTACCTTCATCAAGCAGGGACACAGTGGAGATCCCAGGGGTTGAATTTGCAATGTCACATCCATGTGGCTTGTGTTTGCTGGAAGAGGGTTTGCGACGAGTTATAACATTAATTGGAATTCAATTCCAGACGGAGGGGAGCCTTATCTGCAGTGTCTGGACAATTTCACTGTCAACACTTGCAAGTGATGATTTTGAGGAATTGAAGTGTCTTTCCAATACTGTTCAGAGATGTCCTCCCTCTGTGGGATATTGCTCTCTAATGTATTAGCTCCCTCCTTCTGTTGTACAGCTTATATATGGCTGGTGTAAACCAGACAGGTCTCCTGTTGTGGATGAGTCTTGGTTTTATTTGGGATAGTATGATCAATGCAAACCTTCCAGATGCTCATCAAATGCATTTGTCAAGGATTCTGCAGATTGGCCTGTATAATCCTCCAGCATGGGTCCTTTGAAGTATTCCACTCCAGTCTTCACAAGTGCAAAGTCTACTTTTGATAAATACTTTGTTTGCAGTGATTTCCTTGCCTGGGGGTGGGGATGGGCTATGGATGTCCAGGGAAAGTTGGTTATGGTCAGATATTAAAAATGGTGGTCTACCTCTGGTGTGGAACATAGAGTCCCCATGTTGCTGATGGTCAGGTCCAATATGTATTCCCCCTTGTGGCTGTGGTGATTGGTCCTGCCATAGCACATGGATTCACAAATTGTAGTGGCTGTAGGGTGATGTTGTTGAGGCCTGAGTAGTTCCCCCACTCAATATTCCTGTACCTGAAGTTAACCACTGTAATGGTGTATGTGAACACCTTCATATCCTACACTGTTCCCAGGGAAGCCAAGTGTGGTTCCTGGATATGGGAGGGGAGGTCTGAACTGGTTGTGTTTTGTGTTACAAGTCCTGTGATCACGAAGCATGGTATAAAACATAACCTGGCAGTGCTGATGTGCATATGGGACCCTGAAGTAGGCGTCTGTTAATGCATATATATGCTATCCCCCATACTGACGGATAGTAATAGATGTACATACCTCTTTCTAAATAATGATGTCAGCACCCTATAAATACTGCAGGAGAAGAAAAGACACACAGTAATTTGAATAGTGTGCTCCGCTAATGTGTCTCTCTCAAATGTCATAACATAGTTAGGTAGGGGTTTGAATCCTGCAAATGCTCAGTATGTGAGTGTTTTTTTTTTGGGGGGGGGGTTAGGGTGTGTGCAACTTTCTTGGAAAGAAATGGCCCTTTTGGCAACTGGAAGAACACACTACATGATGTACATTCCTCTTTCGAAAGACTGATGATGTCAGCACCCTATAAGTATAGCAGGAGAAGGGAAACCTCCCAGTAATGCGAATAGTGTGCTCTGCTAATGCGTCTCTCTCTCTCAAGTGTCATAACATAGTTATGTAGGGGGTTGAATCCTGCAAATGCTCAGTGTGTGTGTGTGTTTGGGGGGGTGGTTAGGATGTGTGCAATTTTCTTGGAAAGAAATGGCCTTTTTGGCAACTGGAAGAACACACTACATGATGTACATTCCTCTTTCGAAAGACTGATGATGTCAGCACCCTATAAGTATAGCAGGAGAAGGGAAACCTCCCAGTAATGTGAAGAGAGCGCTCCGCTAATGCGTCTCTCTCAGGTGTCATAACATAGTTAGGTAGGGGTTTGAATCCTATAAATGCCATGTGTGTTCTTGTCACACAGTTTGTCAATGTGTGGTGGGTGTTGCTTTTATTATTGTATGACATATATTATAGCAGTACTTTCAATGCACACATGAGGTATGTGTGTGCCACATAGAGATATGTACCTGTGACCTTAAATATTTCTATTGTGTGAAGCCTGCCTCATGTGAATACATGGAATTTGCATTACACAATTTTTTCACTGTGGTTTTCTGTGCAGGGGCTGGGGTTGGTATGTGAATATAATGAGATTACTCTATGATGTCATCTTACCAGTGAGGGATACACTTCTGGTCTGGAGCATAGAGTCCACATGTTGGTGATGATCAGGTGCAGTATGTTGTCCCCTCTTGTGGGAGTGGTAACAAGTTGTTCCATAGCATTTGAGTGTATGGATTCTAGGAACCTTTCGCCTAGGGTGTTGGAGCTACAGTAATGCTCCCAGTCTATGTGTGGGTAGATGCAGCTGCCCAATATAATGTTGTTTGGAGACACCTTCATATATTCATGTGTTCTTAAGTAGGCCAAGTGGGTTACCTGTGTTTAGGAGGGTGGTCTGTAGCAGGCTATAAACTGGAAGTCAGTTTAACCCACTGTTAGTTGCATGTGGATAGTCTGTGATGCTTCATGCTGTGGCAACCACCTGGGGGTGTGGGTATCCTTGACATTTATTGAGACTCACCCTCCTTTCATAGATAGTTCCATGTTTTGGGGCTGTCAAGCATGGTATTAAGTGTAACCTGATAGTGCTAGCGTGCTCTTGGGAGCCTTGAACCTGTTTTCTATTACTGCACAGATATCAACATTCTCCATGCTGAGTAGAGTTTGGACTGCATGCATTTTGCAGTTTACGTGTCTGGCATTGAGTAACATTACTTCCATTTTCTTATCCCCTGTGCTACCTATGTAGGTGGGTTTGTGTTTTCAGCCTTACCACCAGAATGCAAAGATGTGCAGACATTACACTTTTGTAATTAATAGTGGTGTATAAAAAACTACAATGACAATCATACTGTTAATGCATCAGGCATGCTGGGATATACCCACAATGATATCATTACACTGTACTGTTAACAACATGATAATATTACTACAGTTCTATGTAGTCACCCTGTGCATCAGTACCATGTTATCCTGTTCCTGCATCAATGTGACAGATTGCAGGAGGTGGCACAGTTTCATCATATGCACAGGGTGTGTACTTGGTATGCCTGAGTCTGCCACTGATACATCCAATCGACATGTATGTGTGTGTGTGTTAGTGAGGGACAACAGTACAACATGGGGCAATGTTGATGCGGTGTGTATGTGTTAGCCCTAGGTGTTAGCATTATGCATGTGTGTATGCATGCACACAGTTCCACCTCATGGCTGCCATATACAGGTGTTTGTGGACAGTCACAGACTGTACCTGCCAGGTCATACAGATCACTGTCTCTGGCCATGGACACGGTACCTGTGCCTGGCAGGGGTGCTACGGACAGTATCATCTACTAAGCCAGACTGGGTACTGTCATCAGAAGCAGTTGGTTGATGACTGGAGACATGTCCCTACTGGGACTGTCCAGAGCCATGTGCACGTGGTCTCCTAGGGTGGTCTGATGACAGCAAAGACCCAGCATTGCTGGGGCTGGTACTGGCACTATGAGAGTGGCTGCGGGTTTGTTGTCGTCCATGACAACTGCCAGCTGCTGATGTTGCTGGCATACGTCGACGCTTCAATCGTCCTGCATTGCCCTGGCTCATAGACATGTAGTTGTGGAACAGATCTAATGTGGCCCCCAACGTCTGTGAATAACCTCGCTGACAGTATGGATGGCAGCCACAGCGTCACTTATAGTGTCATGCATAGCAGTGCGATGTGCTCTAAGCTCCCTCAGACCCTGTCTGGTGTACTGTTCCATACGTGCCTGTGCCTGCATTACAGCCTGGAACATAGCTGAGGTTGAAAGACCTCTGTGGGCACAACTGACAGGGGCAGTACGACCACGGATGCTCCCACGAGAACCCCTGGACATCTGCTTGTGTGGTACCATGTCAGGACTCTGGCCATGGCTGCTGTGAGGGGATGCATGTGCCACTGATACCACATTACCCTGGTCAATGCCCACTGTATGCTGTCCCTCAGCTAAGGACATTGGTGACAATGGATGTATCGGCAGGATGACTGTGCGCATTGATGGGGTTGACTGCTGTGCACTGTCAATTGGCTGACCAACAACAGACCCTGTCACACCTCCCTGTGCCATTACACATGTATCATCATTATCACTATCCCCAGCAGTGGCTTCAGGTTCCCTGCTGCACACCACCAGAGCAACACCAGAACCTGTGAGAGGAAGACAGGAAACACAGTTTACAATGTGTACACAATGTTACCACAGATGCACACGGGCACATGCGCACATGCACACATGCACACATGGGCACATGGGCACATGCACACATGCTCACATGCACACATGGGCACATGCACACATGCACTTATGCACACATGTGCACATGCGCACATGCACACATGGGCACATGCACACATGCACACATGCGCACATGGGCACATGCACACATGCACACATGGGCACATGGGCACATGCACACATGCACACATGCACACTTGCGCACATGCACACATGCACACATGGGCACATGCACACTCCTCAGTACATGAGATACAAACACACACACACAAACACATCTGCAATCCAACACATAACAATACTGTTTGAGGGTATTATTACTATTATTATCATTAGTATTAAAAGTATTGTTATTACACACTCACCAGCATGGATTGGCTGCCTTGCTGTTACTCCAGAGGGATCTGCACAAATAAGACAGTGCCATTGATACTGTGAGTATGATACAGTACATTAGTACAACAGTTGGCTTTCACAGGTGTACTGCTGATATTGAGAATATCAATCTTGCACAATAATGTCCAGGATAACAGCTACAATCACAGTACACATCTCATACATGCATAAACTACCAGTGCAGAGAACAGTCAACTACAGATATGGCATGTTACCTGCACTCTCCATGTCCACATGCTGGGTGGCTCCAGCCTCCATCATTACACATGTCTGTGGATGTTGTTGTTGTTGGGCTGGAGCCACAACACTTAGGAGGAGCTCCTCCAGTCTGGTGAGGGAGGGGTGTACAGGTGCCCCACTACCTGTGGCAAGCTGTTGCCTGTGGATATCAGACGCACACTGATGGACATTTCTAATTAAATCACTGCAGTGATGGCGTACCTGCTCATATGTCCGGTTATGCATGCCTATGTCATTTACCCGACGGACAAGGTTTTGCCACAGTGCAGCCCTCTCCTGCTGGTTCTGGCTGGTCTGGGAAAAGAGTGTTGAAAAATCCCATACCAGGCTCTGGCGTATCTCTTCATCCTCTGCAGCTGAATAACAGGGGTTGTGCTGATGCACCATCACCCTGGAAGGAAAAGAAAACTATGTGAGCAAGTAACATGGCACACATAATACTCTACTGTACTGATATCACTGAACTGCCATATATAGCATTTGTCTGTCTATCAGGGGATACACATGTAAATTACCACATATCAGTGCTCAGCCAACAACTGTGCGACAGTGCCTGCCACACTCCATACAACAAACTAGTATACACCAGCACTCGGCACACTGTTTAAGGTCCAATGCACAACCTCACACTGGGGGTATGTATTAAGGTAATGGATGGGGAATATTGTCATCCCATGCAATGCATGCAATGCACAGTTACAATTTCAATGGTAATGCACCCTAGTCTTTGCGGCCATACCCCTACCTACACTGCAGTCATATACAGGAAACCACAGCACAACATACGGCAATGTAGTATGTTTGTATCCCAATAACTGACACATCTTTCTCTGGCCTCACACCAAGGACACACACTACCATGACAGACACAAAGTCATGCTGAGCAATCACACCATTACAGACCTTGCACACAGTCAGTGGCACACTCATTCCACCTCACATAGTTGGTATTGCAATGAGTACATGTGTGTGTGCATTGTGTCATAGGTAGGTAGTATGCTATTGGCCCTGGGCCTACAGCAGCCTACTATTAGCAACCTTCAACTAAATATGTATGTCCAGCCTTCACTAACAGTTGCAGTATGTCCCTTACCCTATGCACATCTTCATATAAATATAGATACAGACTGCTAACACATATGGAGAGTTCACAGTATGCAGATTATTAGATTATGTAGTTTACATTACCTTTGTTTCTGACTGCTGTTTTGGATGGCTTGCTGCTTGCTGGCTTGCTGCTGGCTGGCTTGCTGCTGGCTGGCTTGCTGCTGGCTGCCTTGCTGCTGGCTGGCTTGCTGATGGCTGGCTTGCTGCTGGCTGCCTTGCTGCTGGCTGGCTTGCTGCTGGCTGCCTTGCTGATGGCTGACTTGCTGCTGGCTGGCTTGCTGATGGCTGGCTTGCTGTTGGCTACCTTGCTGCTGTATGGCTTGCTGCTGGCTTGCTGCTGCTGTCTTGATGTTTTTTTCTTTTTATTATTTTTTTTTATCTCTCACTCTCTCTCTCTCTCTCTCTCTGTCTCTCTCTCCCTCCAGTTGCTGCAATGATATTATTGCATGTGTGGACTGGGAGTACAGGCTGCTTTTGTAGGTATCTGCACATGTGCATGTGATGGCCTCTGCACCAATTGTTAGCCAGCATTTACTAATTGCATGCAGCCTGCTGTGTGGTAATTGCAGTTCTCACTGTGATTTCAGGACAGTGCTATAAAATGTTAGGTTAGGTAGGCATAGCCCTTTCAGTTTTTCAAGGTGGGGACCATGATGGTTTGCTGTGGACACTGTTCTGTGAGGGTAAAGGTTGGTATGTCTCTCATATCTAAGGCTGTGTTGTAGGCACTGAAATGCATGTTGTACTGAAACCTGACTGTTGCTTCTTCCAGTTCATTCTTCTCAGTGTGTATGTTAACTGACACCTAATAATACTATTACTGTTTACATGGGAGTATGTGCTTTCCTGTGGGACTTGTGGATTAACTTGTATACAACAGTAGCTCTTGCAATTTGTTGCTATGGCTTCACTATTTAGACTTCACATTTACTCCTTGAAGGCCTGCTAAGTGTCTTTACTGGAATGTGTTGCTATGGCTTTCCTATTTTCCATTTACATTCACTCCTTGTAATGCATGATATATTTCTTTCAGCAGCAATTCCTTATATGTTTGGTGTGGGTGGCGGTACTGCATGCAGTCTGGTAAGGCCAAGGTGTGGGGTTTGACACCTACAAGGGTATCTTATTTTGCTGCTGAGCAGTAGTGGGGCCTTGTACTTTGTACTAACAGTTATGAATATCAGGCACATGCAGTGCTTATAAACTGCTATACTGTCCTTATTTTATTAGATGGCTACATCCTTTGATATTTCTGGGTTGTACTCCTACATGAGGGTGTGCTTGTGGAAGCAATTCTACAGCTATTCACAGAGTGCGTGACAGCAGACAGAATGATGTGCCTGTGAGTTTCTGACACTTGCAGGCCTCAGATACTCTCAGGTGTATATTTTAGCAGCCTCAGGGAATGGTACATATCAGTGGGATACACCCGTGATATATTTCAGATATTCTGCAGTTGTGACTGTGGGGTATTTTGAGCATATGTATTACTACACCATTTCTGACATGCAAGTAGTGTGTACTTTAACTAATTGAGAGTTACCATTACGTGGGATTCCACACCTTTCTGCCTACTGTTAGTACATTTCACAGGGAGTCAGTGGGGCACAGTTAACATTTGTTTGCAAATCAGGAACACCCCTGTAAATCAGTCACATTTGCGAGGTCTGGCCTCTTATCTATTCAAATATGGCGGTGTTTATCCTGCTCTGATAGTGTGTGTGGTTTGCAAGGTGCTACTGTCACATTATTACCTACTAGCATGGCTGTTTCTCTTATCACACTAATGTAATGCAATTCCACAAGAATTGCCAGTAAAGATACAAGAAAAGCTTTGTGTAATAGCTTTCCTATATTCCCTTTACATTCAGTCCTACTATTTCATGATATATTGCTTTCAGCACAAAGTTCTTGTATATCAGTCATGGCTTAGTGGTAAGTCATGCAGACTAGTGTTTCCAAGGTCCTGGGTTCGAGATTGACAGAGGAATTTTATTTTGCTGCTGAGCAGACTACAGGCCTTGTCATTCAGAGTGGCTAAGGCACTTCTAAGCAGTTGTAAGCGGGTTAGCGCTGGTTTGCGCGGTGCTCACGCATGCGCACTGTCGCTTAGCTTCGCGCACACACGCTTAGCTAAGCGCACACCCGCTGACTACTGCTTAAAAGTGCTTACTCTTGCACACACCCGTGCTAATTTCTTTGAAAGAAAAGAAAATGGGGAGATAGGAAAATCGGTGAAAAAGGGGGCACAAAGAGGATAGGACAGTAGGAAAACAAGCCTGGGATTTGCAGAAAGGATGTAGGAAAGTCCCATAGCTGCCCATTTCTTTATCAGCAACAGCTGTGCATATGTGTGTAATTTGGTGTGAAATTTGAAACCTTCCACCCCTGAGAAAGGGGTGAGGACAACAAAATATGTTGTACAGCCAATTGTAATTACCAGTTGACATGTCCAGCAGACATGTCTGCAAAATGGGCAGCTATGTACGGGGCATAATTTTTTTGTGGAAACAGAGTGCCCTTTTTTATTTTTTTTCAGGTGAGAGTGGAATGTGAGGTACAGGAAGTAGGTATATTTGGGGAGGTAGGTAGGGGAGGTTAACAGACAAGACAAACAAGACAAATACAGGGGTGGAGTATGACACATGTGGGGGGGAACACAATTGACGGGGACGGATGTTTGTATATCGCGAGCCCATGAGCCCACAGATGGCAACAGTGGAACTGAGATCCCCACCCATGGACAGTTGCCACTGTGCCTTCACTACCCAGAATGGGGCTGTGCTGGGGCTGTGTAGGATGGGCAGGCACACCCGTGAGTTGCGCCACCCGTGCCTCAAGCTGGTGTAGGGGTTCAAGCACAGAATGCCTGATCTCACTACGCACCACAGACCGGAAACTTTGGAGGGTGAGAGGACGTTCTCCTCTGGCCACACTTGCAGAGGGGTGATGAGCCCCATCCCCTGCAGCGCTTCCACCCGAAGGTGGCACAGGGCCACCGGAGGAGGTTCCGGCCTGGGCACTAATGCCAGGTGCACTTGCCAGCTGAGGTGGGAGAGGTGGGTCCGCTGGAACCCGCCTTCCCTGTTGTCCTATGTTTAGCAATATTTTATGACATTTTGGGTTAGTAACAAACAATACCATTCAAAATTAGTTGTAACAGCATGCATCAGTATTCCCATTAACCAAACAGCCATGAATTCCAAACATTGAGCAGCAAGCATAACACATGCATATTTTGAACAACAGTACACAATCCAATAGCATGCAGGGTTGATTGATGGCAACAGGCCATCAGGTTTGGATATGTGAACAGGGCACATGCATAAATGTACATGTAAATATGTATGAACCAACAGGACAAATGTCCATGGGAATTAATTGTGAATACACATACCCAGTTTGGTGTGGAATGGCATTATTTGTGAAAATAGGATAGGGTGAAGAAATATTTCATTAACAACTTCAACTACCTATACATATGCTGTACATCTCTAGTAGCTGCATATATATATACCCTATAGGTCTTAGTACAGTTTCCTATATGCAACCTTAGGAATGTTGGTGATGGGAATGTTACTGCTACATTAATATACATTGCATTTTATTCATACATGTTCATATCTGGCTGTGTTCAGATACAGCATCCTGCTACATTTAATTTACATGGCTCTAAACAACTGTGGATGTTCATTATTTCATACAACCATACTATCTCCATATTGCAAGGGTACAGCAACATATCCAAATTGTGGGACAGACACATTCCAGCTTCAGTACTTTATTACAAACATTTCACTCTTTGGTTGTGGCTGTCTCATTCATTTCATTATGTACTGACTGCAGTATAACTTTATTCAAGACTTATTACAGCTTTCTTGGTCGATTCATACCTCTTTCTCACACTCTCACTTGTTTTATTTTTACAATTCAAGATGGTACTTAATTCTAGGCGTTATTAACATTTCTTACTTGGTTACAACAATCCTTTCCAACAGACTCACTTGTTTCACATGGCAGATTTTAAAAGGGGATGTATTTGACACATGTCTATCGTCTTTAGCTTGTTTACCAATAATTTTCAGGCTGAAGCAAGTTATCTGATATTACAATACAGGTGGAAAATCTCTATTTCAGACTTGTTTAATTTTTATTTCTGGATTACAGGCTGCATCACTTATCTAATCATACAGTACTAGCAGAATCTTTCTTCTAGTGTTATTTGAACTTTATTAATATGTAACAACACTGAACTCTTTTACAAGCTGTCTCACTTATATTCTATAACAATTACAGCAAAATAATTACTAACCTGCCTGTTGGCGCAACCGCACCAGCCTATCATCATAGGCTCGCCGATTCATGGAATGCACACCTGCAGCTGTAATATAAATGAAGTAATATTATCTCCATAATATCAGCTAGGATAATTTCTTACATACTTAATTACATGGATACTTACTCAGTAGTGGGGCGTTGGGCATTTGCCGGGCCTCCTGGATCCAACTGTTCAGTTGGTCCTGCTTTCGTCTCTTCAGGTCCGCATGATGGTAATGGACCTGTTCACCAGTCCTTGATATGCCTGTGGCACTGGTGAGATCATGTGCCAACCAGTTCCACGCCTCTGCCTTGTATGCACCCCAGAGAACCTGGCCCTGCATGAGTTGAGCCTCATGATCTTGGACTAGGAGCCAAACCATATATTTGGACTCCTCAACACCCCACCTCTGTGCTCGGAAGCGACTGCCCTCTCCTACACCTGCCATCCTGACTGCAAATAGGTTCCACAATCAGTTATGCTGTGTATTCCCACCTATGGGGCTTATATATGCCGTTTTTCCCGCACTTATCTGTGATTGGCCATTTTGGAAATGTATCAGCTTAAAAAAACCTGCTTTGTCATGCTTCTATTTCCATTCATTCATATATATATATATATGCTAATACTGCATTTCTCAGTACAACTGTCATGGCTTAGTGGTTCAGTACTTTGACTATGATGCACAGTATTCTGGGCATTGCTTTTTTTATTTTACTACTGTCTAGACAGGCTAGGAGGTGTGGGTCTGTGTAAAGGTGGCTTTGATACAGCTTGCTCAACATTGCCCGCCGGTAAGCCAGTTGGCGTGCTGCGCAGCTCCGCGCAAATGGCTTACGCTGGTTAACACGTTATTTGGCTATGAGCACGCATATTACGCTGTGTGAAGCATTGCTCAGCTACAGGCACACAGTTTCGGCGTGTTAAAGCGCTGCTCAACTCCGGGCACTCATATTACACCTGTTAAACCACTGCTCACCTGTGGGCAGTCATACTCAGCTTGTTAGAGCGCTGCTCAGCTATGGGCACTTATAAAATTTTTTTATTGTGTCAGATTTCTTCAAAAATACATGGCCCATTTCATTACATTTTACTTAAATTATAGTTATATATATATATATATATATATATATATATATATATATATATATATATATATATACACATATATGTCAGGGGATTGTTTCGTGCTTATTTCACTAAAAATAGAAAATGATGTTGTTGGGGCTCGAACCATGACTACCTCCTCTTTGGCCAACGTCTCTACCGCTATGCTATTGGTACTTGGCTTAATTTGCATATTTAGATCTTATATGCTTTTTCAATGACTGCTAACTGTGGCTGAGCGAAGAGCACACCAGCAAAAGCGCAATTACGGGCAAACATTTTTGAAATTATAAAAAAAAAAATTAAACTGTTGATTTTTACGTTTTACATTACAGTTGGGTTATAGACTGTGGGGGCATGTGTGGTGTGTTTTTTGACATTTCCGCGGACTCGCTCATGGGAGTTTACTTTCAGGACTGTGACTCTTCTGGGGGCGTGTCCCTTTGCAGAACTCACCATGCGGACACGCCCCCTACTTTCCTACATGGACCGTGTTAGCCTAGGGTGTGATTCAGCATGCCCTCATAAATATGCATGGCATGCTGACCTCACACCGTTTAACTGCAGCCTCCATGTAAGACATATTAACCCGGAGGTTTCGTGAATCCTGCCCATGGTGTAAAAAAAAAGGAGAATGTCAAAATTTTTATACAGATTAGTGATTAATAAATTACAAGTAAAACGAAATATGCCATATGAAAATCAGTGAAAAATCTTGTATATATTGTGGTAAAGAAGAAGAGCATGTTTTCATGCACTGTATAAGGGTTGCAAAACTGTGGGAAAATATGTGAAGAAAATGTATTTGAAACTATAAAGAAGGTAAATGAAATAAATATGGATATGATTATGTATGTATATTATAGACATAAAATGAGGAATATGTTAGTAAAATAGATCAAAATTTATTTTATTGTATTGTGTGGACTATTTGGAATGAAAGGATAAATGAAATCTTGATTAATGGTAATTAGAGAACACAAATTTTAAGAAAAATTAGATGGTGGTTTTGGAAAAAGGAGTGGGGGAAAATAGAGATATTGAAGGTAAAAGTTTAATATGATAATGAAAAGATATTTATGATTCAATGGCAGCAATGGAAGGAAAGGAATAGAGATTGCACACTGTATAAATTGTAAATATGTAAGTTTATAAATAGTATTGCAAATAATGTTTTTAATAGAGAAACCCTACTCTTTTTAATAGGTGCCATGGAATCTTTTATATTTACATGAGCTACCACAAGCTCAAGCAGATAAGACCTTGGTTTAACATCTCATCTAAAGGATAACACACTCACATGCTTTTGGTGGACATTTTTACGACTGATAGGTAAACAATTTATGACCTGTCTGTTAACCTGTCATACTTATGATTACTTAATGACAGTTTGTAAACTGTAAAACTTTATTTTCAGCATTTTAACAGGTTGGCACCTTGGGTGGGTGCCTCATTCACTCCTCCTTTGCAACAGCATAGCTTGTAAAGAATGTGTGGATACATGCTTGTGCTTTCTAATAGTTTTTTTCTATTATTTACCTATATTACTAGGCAACATGGATAAAAAGCAGAAAAAAATGATAACTAAGATGTGAAACAGTAACAGTTTACAGCATGCCAAGCCATAATGTTTTCATAAATATAGGTCTAGACTTAAGCCAGTGCTGAATAAAAACATATAGTACCGGCATGATCTGGGAGGAAGGTAGGGACAGAAGCAAAGTCAAACAAATGATTAATGAAGGAGTTGGATTTAGCTACATAAACTGTCACATCCTTAATTGGAATAGAGGAAGTATGTATTTTATAGATTAAACAAACTGGCTTTGTGGAACAAAATAACTAATCTAATTGTTTGGAAAAATAAAAACTTGGTAGTTGGTGGATTAAATCATTCTATCATCTAATGCATTTCAGTGTCTGAAAACTAGTCACCTTTCATTTCTTTTGTTACATCATGATAGAAACATTATGTAGAGAGTCGCTAATGCCAATGAAGAAACTGTACTACAATTTGCAGTACTATTTAGACAGGAAGTAAGCATATGCAGATGTGTAGCTGAATTGCATTCTCACCTGTCACATTGATTGTTAGCACTGTATTTTACTCCAAGGCGCTGTAATCCAAGACAACAAGAACAAGAGTGTTATATGAACAATTCCGCTATAAAATACTTGCCTTCTTTCTTGAAAATATGGAAAATATTTCAATTACACTGTCTCAGAATTTGTGCACTTTTTATTAAAATACTTCTCATTAAAGTCACAGAAGAAATAATCATATCTCATTCATATGATAGAATTCCATGCACAGAATTTCTAAAAAAAAAAAAAAAAAAACAGGAGACAAGAATAATGCAGTGACCATAATCACTGAATAAACTACTCTGATAAAAGGGTTTGACTACTTCTATGTCATCATCATCTTATAGTAAGCAATTTCAGCATTTCTGTGTTTTTAGCAGAAGTCTGAAAATAAACTTTAACCCAATATGTCTCAGAAGTATGATTTCTGGTTAAAACTTCTAAAAGACAAGACTTTGGTAAAACACAGCTTTCCTACACTTCACTGAATATAAACTGGATGAGGTGCCATCTCATTGAGGTAATTTCAGTGAAGTTGGACTCCCCAGCCTCAATATTTTCTCTAGGAACACTGTCAGAGGGTTCTATCTTTACTTTTGAGAAATTTCTCCCTTGTTTGTATCTGTACAACTGTGGAGTTAATAACTATATTTATATCTACATCTATATCTATCTATCTATCTATCTATCTATCTATCTATCTATCTATCTATCTATCTATCTATCTATCTATCCATCTGTGTGGAGTCTGCACATCCTCCATGTGTGCACATGGCTTTCCTCTGGGTGCTCCAGTTTCCTCCCACATTCCAAAGACATGCAGTAAGTGGATTGGTCACACTAAATTTGTTTTTAGGTGTGAGTGTGCATGTGAGTGTATAGCACAGAAGAGCTACCGTGGCAGGGTTAGCTACCTGGTGGTGTAAACCTTGGGTCTAGATGAATGTTATCACTGAATGACTAGATGAATGTCATTGTTAAATTGACACCCCAACCCCATGTACAAAAATGTAAAAAAGGGGCTGTGGATGTATTTGTGTGTGTGTATATAAATGTATATATATATATATATATATATATATATATATATATATATATATATATATATTCACACACACACATACATGCATACACCTCTGTATGTATATATATATATATATATATATATATATATATATATATATATATATATAATATATATATATATATATATATATATCTATATATATATATATATATATATATATATATATATATATATATATATATATATATATATATATATATATATATATATATATATATACAAATGTCTTCCAAGGCAAAGCAAGACAGTCTGTAGATAAAATATCAAAGAACCCAAAAGCAGAGTAATACTATAAAAAGGCACAACATCCAAACACATAAATCCAAGTATAAAACTCCTTTATTGTACAATGCTAAGCGCTTTCACGGTTGAACAAAACCGCTTCATCAGACAAGGAATGATGAAACTAAACATTTTATATACATACACAATGAAATCAATTAAAATTCCCTCCAAAACTCTTAAAGGGACATGAACAAAAATCAGCCCTTGCCTAGCTTCTTCATTTTCAATACGGGCTTGACAGATACAGATTAATTCAAGCCATATGGTTTATGTGCTGCAAGTCTAAAAATCCACTGTAGTTCAATACTTTCAATATTAGACACAATGGGGCCTAATCTATTAAATTTATGCATGACATGAAGGACTTGAAAAAGGAACCTATGGTCAGATCCATATTCTAATGTGTGTTTGGTCAATGCACTATAAGTAAAAGATTTCCTAGTGCAATACTCATGGTCCCTTATTCTTATTCTCAAAGACCGATTAGTTTTCCCCACATAAAAATGGAAACATGTAACACAATGAGCCACATAAATTAAATCAGTAGTGTTACAATCTGCCCAACATCTCAGTTCCCATAATTTACCAGTGGCTGGATGTTTAAAAAACCTAGATTCATCAATGAACTCACAGAAATTACAGGAACCACACTTGTGTGTTCCTGTAGCCACTAAAGGTGCTTTGTAAAACTTAGGATAGCGCAAAAGTTGCTTCAAACTTCTTTTATTTTTAAAGACAAACTTAGGTTCATGTCCCACTATATCACTAGTTTTAGAATCAACCATTTGCCAATTGTCAAAAATCACCTTTTTTATATTGTCAACATCACGCCACTGGTAAATTATGGGAACTGAGATGTTGGGCAGATTGTATCACTACTGATTTAATTTATGTGGCTCATTGTGTTACATGTTTCCATTTTTATGTGGGGAAAACTAATCGGTCTTTGAGAATAAGAATAAGGGACCATGAGTATTGCACTAGGAAATCTTTTACTTATAGTGCATTGGCCAAACACACATTAGAATATGGATCTGACCATAGGTTCCTTTGTCAAGTCCTTCATGTCATGCATAAATTTAATAGATTAGGCCCCATTGTGTCTAATACTGAAAGTATTGAACTACAGTGGATTTTTAGACTTGCAGCACATAAACAATATGGCTTGAATTAATCTGTATCTGTCAAGCCCGTATTGAAAATGTTGAAGCTAGGCAAGGGCTGATTTTTGCTCATGTTCCTTTAAGAGTTTTGGAGGGAATTTTAACTGATTTCATTGTTTATGTATATAAGGTGTTTAGTTTCATCATTCCTTGTCTGATGAAGCGGTTTTATTCAACCATGAAAGCGGTTACCATTGTACAATAAAGGAGTTTTATACTTGGATTTACGTGTTTGGATGTTGTTCCTTCTAATAGTGTTACTCTGCTTTTGGGTTCTTTGATATTTGATATATATATATATATATATATATATATATATATATATATATATGTGTGTGTGTGTGTGTGTGTGTGTGTGTGTGTGTGTGTGTGTGTGTGTGTGTGTGTGTGTGTGTGTGTGTGTGTGTGTGTGTGTGTGTGTGTGTGTGTGGATCCCTTCTAAACCTTGAATGGTCATATAATCAATATATATATATTTTATATATAACTGAACTTCATTTTTGCAAGTCAAAAACTGCGAAAGCTTAAATACCTCAATGGCAAATTTTTCCCAGGGCAAGTAAACACTCACGTAACATGCCCTTTTCTCCACTGTAGTGCAATCCCGGAATTGGTATATATAGTTAGGGAAGGAGTGGGGGGTGGGTTTTATTTACTCCGGTATGTGTTCTGTTGAAGTTTGGGCACGTGTTTACTTGCCCCCCCAAAAAATTCCCCGTTTGGGTATTTAAACTTTCACGATTTTCATCTCGCGAAAATGAAGTTCAATTATATATGTATATAAGATTTTGTTAAAATGTTAAATAGACACTGAAAATATTTCTTTCACTGTGATCCATTCATGCCCTTATGTGGTTTTAATCTGTCACTTTTAATGATTATAAAAATAATAATAGAAATAAGAATTCAGACCCTGTCACAATAACAGTACTAATCCTGTATTTAAGCATGGGTTTTACATTACCAATGAAAAATGAAAAATACTGAATAATAAACTAAATAAAAAGTAGTAAATAAAAGGTAGTAAATAAAAAAGTAATTGTCCCATAAACATGCACCTACTGTGATGTATTCACATACCAGACATTCACATATATAAAGCAGTTTTTAAGCACAACAAGCACCCAATAGAAACCATGTCATTGAGGCTGTGGCCATTTGTAGAATTTAATATCAACTGCCATCTAAGTTCTTGTAATTCCAGCAAATTTTTCCATGGTCCTTCTTTACCACCAAATATTACACTATCTATGGCAAAAAAAATAAATTTGTGGGTGTCGTTCACCTTTATGTGCTTGTAGAGAGCATTTCACTCATCACATCTACCTATATCATATAAGTGCTGGTAAATTTTGGTCCTCGGGAATTTATTGTTTTTTCCTATAAATAAAAAGTGGGCATTTCGAACACTAGGCCATATACACCATGCCATTACAAATACAGTGAAGCTTGTGCTTTAAGTGTACATCACCATAGCCTAATATGTGAAATATAGTTCCCTCTAAAAAGGTTGTACACTGATTGTAGTGTTCACATGCCCTCATTTACACAGTCCTTTCCCCATGAACTATTCCTTCAATGAGGGATTTAAAACAAAAATCCTTTTTGTGCACAAATCAAGGGATGCTCTAAAATCCTGAAGTGGTTCACCTAACCTACCAAAAATAGACCAATTTTTTCATGATAATAGCTTTTACCAAAGGAAAATCAAAGTTATACGTAAGCATCATTGCTTTATTGAATTCTGGATCCATGTCCAATTTATTTTTGTTGTTATTGTGTGTGACATCAACATTGGCTTTCCCAATTATGGGGCCAAAAATCCTTTGTTCACTTTTCCAAATCACTTCATCTTTGGTAGTCTCAATAAAGCTCCAGCGGTAACCTCGAACCTCAAATATATGTTCGAGCACTTTCTTCTAAATAGAAACCCTGTTGTGAGATCATGCAGGAAAGACTAACCATTTGTCCCTTCACTAGAGCCCTCTTTTGATGTAAGGGATTCACTAGAGCCCTCTTTTGATGTAAGGGATGCCAACTTGTAAAATGCAGTAACGAGTTGGACTATATTGACTTACTATATATACTGGACTCAAAGCACAGGGCATTTTGACTCTTAGATATAGTTAAATCCAGGTAATCTATATCTTTCTTAGAATAATTCATTGTAAACTGAAGAAAGTCAGTAGTGTTTTTTATGTATTCAAAACATTTTGAGAACAACTCTGAGCTCCCTGTCCAAAGTATAACTATATTGTCCAAGAAATGACCATACATGGCCAAATAGTTACTGAATGTAGATGGAAAAACCCATGTTTAAATTCAGGATTAGTACCATTATTCTGACAGGCTCTGTATTCTCATTTCTCTTATTATATTTATAATCATTAAAAGTGACAGATTAAAACCTCATAAGGGCATGTATGAATCACGGTGATGGAAATCTTTTTAGTGTCTATTTATTGTTTTAACAATTCTTTTATTTATATATATATATATATATAGGTCTATATCACATAGTCGAAGTCTTATAACTTCGAACACATAATGTTCGAACCATTATGTTCGAAGTTACAAAACTTCGACCATGGTTAAAAAAAAAAAAAAAACAACAGAAAACAAAATAAACTGTTTTAACCAGGGGGCAAGCCCCCTCTGCACCCCCCAAACCCCCGCTACTTAAATATACCAACTATGAGATCGCACCCCGTTGAACAAAATGGAAACCTCCGTTTATGGAGATTTCCATTGAAACGCTCAAACTTTTAAAAATTCGAACTTATGGTCTCAACCATATGAGGTTCAAACTTGTAAAAGGTCGACTACCTGATTATATATATATATATATATGGATTTTTTTTTTTAATTTTCTAAATCAATTAATAATAACAAATTACTGGTCAAACAAGTTTTATAACAAATGTTAGGGATATTTATTTTATTAAATGTAATATCATCAAATTCACCTAGTATTGTGATTTATATCAGATATATATTTTAAGAGTGTGTGTGTCTTTAAATGTTGTGATGATTTATTTGTTCACTTGTTAATTGATCAGTTAGTTTTTTGTTTAATTGATTTTATGGGAGATCATATATAAGTTCAGTGCATAAAGCAGGATTTTATTCTGATGCAGTCCTAAGGGATATATATATATATATATATATATATATATATATATATATATATATATATATATATTTATATTTATATATAAATATAAATATATATATATATATATATATGTGTGTGTGTGTGTGTGTGTGTGTGTGTATATATATATATATATATATATATATATATATATATATATATATATGGTTTACTATCAAAATAGCGACGTTGAGATGTTCGCAGATGAAAATCCAAAACACAGATATTCGAATGTTCATCTGCTTGAACATCTCAATGTTTAAATGTTTATATTAGTGAATGCACTGGGCATTCACTAATCTAAATTAAAAAAATTTACAGAGATTGCGGTCGACATTGTGTCATGTTAATTTTTAAAATTTTTGCAGTTTACTTTCGATATGTATATATATATATATATATATATATATATATATATATATATATATATAACAGCGCTACAAAATCCTGAAAGCCCAAACTCCTGACACCCAAAATCCTGAGACCAAAATCTTAAAAGTTCAAAATACTGAAAACTCAGAATACTGAAACTCATAATACTGAAAACACACAGGATTCCAATACTTACTATATTCCAGCACAAGTACATACAGAAACAAATAGAAGACAAACCATATTACTCTTCTCCAAGTATTAGCTGAGAGGCAAGCCCCCCTTCACCCCCACACCCCCTGCTACTTAAATATATCACCTTATATTTCCTTAGGGTAATATGTTTCTGTATGTGCTTGTGCTGGAATATTGTAAGTGTTGGTATCCTGTGTGTTTTCAGTATTATGAGTTTCAGTATTTTGAGTTTTTGGTGTTTTGAACTTTCAAGATTTTGGTTTCAGGATTTTGTAGTGCTCCTTTATATAGAGTCTCCCTCAGTTTATCGACATTTCAGAATGTTGAACTGCATTTGGTTGAAACCATGTGATCGATATTCTGAAACGTCATCCTGTTTATACTGAGATCATGGTACAGTGCAGATTGGGGAATTTGCCTTTTCCCCACTGTAGTGGGATCTCAAGAGTTGGTATATATAAATAGCAGGTGGGGTTGAGGCATGTGAGTGGGGCTGCCCCATGTAAAAACACAGTTTTTAGTGCTTCTGTATTTTTTTGACATTTCAGAATGTTAATCATATGGTCTCACCCTAATGAAGTCCAACATTCTGTGATGCTGAGATTGTAAAGAAGATAGACATATATACTTTTATATATAGATTTATATTATATAAGATTTACCTTCAGTTGTTCGACTAACATGAATGTCGGCATCCGGAATGTAAACCACGCTACCTCAGAAACAGATTTGTCGACTTCCTAGTAGGCATGCACGAAAAAGTAACCTTGGCCCATCATGCAAACATTACATAAAAAACATTATTCTTTGCAGAGGGGCAAGCCCCCCTGCACCCTTCATGTGGGGGGGGGGGGGCTATGCTCCCACATCCCCTGCTAATTATTTATACTAACTTTTATATTGCACAGCTCGCAGGGAAAGAAAATATTCCCTTACTGAGGACTGTCGGTCGATCTTGCATACCTGTTGACTATGTGTATAGTCGACCAAATACAGTCAATTAAATAGATGTCTACCAAACTTCCTGTCCATCAACCCAACGGATTATCTGTGGGTATGAGGGCTTCCTCCCACATGGGGAGTGCAAGGTTTTCCCCCTGAAAAAAAAAACTTTTACTTTTTTGATTTTCATTCATATATGATTACAACTGGTTGTTTTCTTCCATTTGTGGCATCATCCAGATTTAACTTGAGGACTCATGGTGTAATTATAAAATGTGCATTTACTGCACATAACTGAATAATGTAAATAAAAACTCTGTTCATTAATATACTCTCCTAAACTTGACATAGTATGCTATGAACAGTTGAAACAGTGGGCATAAATTTGTAAATTACATAAGCTATCTGGAAGCAACTGTATGTCTTAAAGAACATTTTATCTTACATACATTGTATGAAACTACAGGTTAATAAAAATGAAAGTGCCTCTGCTTGCAAGATCAACCAATTACTCAAGGAGAAAGGATTTTTTTAACAGGAGTCAAATGAGATAAGTTGATCCTTCTAATAGAACAATATGGTTTAGGATTACCTGATTTGAAATGGTATTTCAGAGCTGCACAGTTAAGGCTCCTGTACATAGCACAAGCAGAAAGCTATAATTCAAAGTGGAAAGGGATGATGATGAAACAGAAGGGGGGGGGGGTGGAGCTCACAAAATAAGGAGAGACTGGGATTTTGGATGAAGATCCTTAAAGAGAATAACAATAACCATACAGAATAACCATACAGAATATTATATTCATAAAGTAGCAGAACATATTCTAAGAACTAAACCAACATAGGAATGGAGAAAGGAGATTCTGCCAGTACGGATGACTCAACTAGGGTTTCAGAGAATAAGCAAGAGGAGGCTGGAATTTACTCGAGAAAACTGGCAAAGGAATCAAGGTATTGGGAGCAAATAATAAGAGAGGGAAAGGTAACAGAACGGGAAGAGGCCAAGAATTCATTTGAACTGCAAGCTAGAGATTGCTTTTTACTATCAAAGAATGATATCATGGTATAGGCAAAGAGAAAGGAATATGGGGATCCTAAGTGAAAGACCAGCACTAGTAGAGCTTTTTTTCTTAGTAGAATGTAGAACAGAAACTGTTGTTAAAAAAAGGATAATTAGTAGGATTGGGAAGAGAGACTGGATAACCATTTCACAAAGAAACAATGGAAGGATGTATGTAGGACTCCCAAATATGCAACAAAATCTACAAGATCTTTACTTTTAAGTGTTTGCATAGGTATTTATGTACCTCAAGCAGACTCCAAAGAATTTCCCTCAGGTAGATTGCAAATGTTGGAGGTATGATGGGAAAGAAAGAGATAATTAGGAACAGAAATCACCATGAAGAAAAAAAAATAAAAATAAAAATAAAAAACAATCCACATTCCATGTAAAACTAAGTTAAATTGAACTTTAGCCATCATAAAAAAAGCCATGCAGTGCTTACCAAAATACTGATTCGGCTTTCAAATTGCAATGTAATAGTTGCATTTCAAAATGGATATAAAGTGTGAGTTTGTGAAAATGACATTTCTGAAAAAATATTCCTAAATGGAATTTTCAGAAAACTTTTATGTTGTGTTTTTCATGGAGAGCAAATGCTACTCTGCACATAGTGCAACCTCCTTAAAACATCCAGTTTCAGAAAGTGTTTATTTTGCATGCTTGTTTGTTGATCATCTGTCCTACATGATAAAAATGATTAATACACTAAGAAAGGGTGAATGTTTAGACTTCCTCAAAAAGAGAAGGAGGTTAATATTTAAGTGTGGTAAGCCAAATACCATCTTGGGCATCATGTTGCAGACAAAACTATTTAAATCAGAGGCAACAGGTAAAAACATGTATATGAACTCTGGGGTGTGCTATAGCAATAGACAGTAGAATCAGATGCACTTGAGGAAAAAAAAGGGAACTAAGAATCCCAAGGGAGTTATTGTCATCTTCATCCCAATGGAGTGGATTTTTAGGAACAAAATCTGGACCTACATTATCCATATAGGAGGACAAAGGTACTTAGCAGCTTTGAATATGACAGGCCTGAGTATTCCTTTCTTGGACCTAGGCAGCACATGTTCATAGTTTACAGATGTGTGGCTAACTTCCACAGCATCTGAGAAGAGTTATAAAGGCATAGGAACACATATTCATGAACCTTCTGTGTACTCCTATCTAAAATAGCTCTCTTTGTTTGACAGCAGAGCAATTTGGAATGGGCCAATTAATGATATCTTCAAGATATCAACTATATTAGGGGAGCGTTCAATGTACTACTTGAGACTGGATAGTTAACTGGGAAGCTCCATTTGAACCTGAGTGGAAATTGTCTAATAAAAGCAATAACATGTTTAATTTGTTAATAAGAAGCATGTCTTTCACTGTTCAGTCATCGAAGAAACGGATTGTGACCGGAAGATTAGATTTCTGAGAGGGACGAGTTGCTGATTTGGAACCAAGTCACTTTGGTGTGCATTCACAAATCAGAGGCCCTTAAAAGGTATTGAGACTGAACAATATTTGAGTTTGGTGTGAAATAAATCCAACTCTGAGCCAGTTTATAGGCATTCAAAGAGTTTGGCACTCATAATTGTTGGTTCATATACCATAAATCTCATCCAGACATCCAAACTTTTTTTAAATGAAGTTGGAATTGCTATCGTTGTGATTTTTAAGAGTAGAGCATTCCACCACATCCTTGACCTGCAATGGAAACCTCTTTGTGTTAGTTCAGATTTATACTTGGGAACCTCTACAGATTTTTTTTCCTAGTATCCCATTCATGTTGTTTAATTTCAACAGCAAAATGAATAGCAGTGTCAGCATTATTTATACATTTAACCATATGTATGAGATCCACCCTTACTAATCTATAATTTATTGTAAACAAGGATTTCTTTTAGTCTGTCCTTATATCTTACATTCCTCAGCCCTTTTATTTGTCTGGTATAGTGCTTTTGAATCCTGTCTGTGAGTATGGTGACTAACAATTTAGAGGCAATACAAATTGTATTGTATATTTTGATGAGAATGTTTAATGTTTACTTGAAAAGGCACAGAGCTGACACTGTTGCTGTTGTCTAATACCTGCAAGGCCATTGGGAGTTTGTGCAGCATATTAGGCAACCTATAGCAGGCAGACAATCTGGATAAAATGGAGGCTATAAGGCAACAAATGGAAGTTCATCAGGAAAAGGTTAAAGAGGTATGAAACATTAATGTATGCAAAGCATTATTCTGACTTTCATGTAAGCAATGTATGCCACTGAATTTATGAACCATCTTACTGAGTTAGAGGACAAAGCACTAAAGAGTCAATCAAGTTTATATTGAGTTTTAGGACTAGAAGATAAAATTTACTTGTTAGACAGTGTGAGGTAAAATGTTGGAATGGATTGGTTTTACTTCGGACTCTTTGCATAGCACAGGAGTGAAATACTTTCTAATGATGGAAAAGGAAGTCAAATATGGAAAAGAGAGCAATCACCAAAGCATCTGACTAAAAACATTTACTCGGTAAGTGCTTTCATGTTATAAAACACTTCAGTCCATAAAAACAATCACATCAAATCAAATACTCATTAATCCAGGTAATAAACCAGTAAAAAACAACTACTAATAATGATGCAAGCTAGATAGCTTATTCAATCAGCAAATGCACCAACCAATGACCCCTTTTAATTATGTTGCAAGTTATGCATCTTCAAAACAGATTTTAAAGGAATACATTCATTTAGACCACAGTCTCTAGTAGATTGTAGCCTAATAATCCATCTACACTCCTTGTACTTGGTATACCTATAAAATTAACTGAAATTAACTGTAGCACCATAAAGGTAAAGGAATGTCCCAAGTTGCTGTTAGCATGCCTGGCTAAAGCACTAGTGGAAACATTACTACTTGTATCACTCATATGCTCAATAATTCTATCTTTCAGAACACAGTTAGTTTTTCCTATATAGAAACATGAGCAAGATTTGCAGAAAGCCAGGTACACCAAATTCTTACTTAGAAAATCAGCATAAAGCTTAGGACTAAGTCTCACCCTTGTCCCAGGATGTACAAAGTAATTATTAGGGGCAATAAAGTAACATGCTTTGCAATGCCTACAGCAAAAAAGTACTATCGGAAACCATCTTCTTCTTCTTCTTTTGGCTTTTCCCGGTTAGGGGTCACCACAGCGGAACTCCGGTCTGCTAATGATTGGCAGTAGATTTTTACAGTGCTGAGGTGCCAGCTCGACACCCAACCTTCAACGAAGGCATGCCCATTCACGCATGTCTTTCGAATGCCACTCAACCGCGGGGAGGACATGCAGACTCCACACAGAAGGCGCTCTAGCCAAGAATCGAACAGGAGAACCTCTTGCTGTGAGGCGACAATGCTAACGCTGCACCACCGTGACTTCCTATCTGAAACCATACACCTAGGAATATCTATAGGGTAGCATAATCTCCCTTTTAATATTCGCCCATTTTTAAAACAGAAACATGGTTGATTTCCTACAATTTTAACTATCCCTGGTTTAGTCATTAAAATTGGCCAAGTACATTTAATAATATCACATACCAAACTAATATTACTACTATAGGTAAGAGTGATACCAACTTGCTTATTCAAAGTACACTGCTTACATAAAGTTTGATTGCCATGCTCTGAGAAATAAGGTTTACCATAATCAGGTCTCAAGGCTCTGACTTCAGGCAAAGTCCTCTCAATTTCAAACCTACTATAACCCCTGGCCAAAAAAGTTATGTATAGTAAAGTCAAAAGCTCCCTCCAGGGCAAAATCTTCAGTGTGAAGCCTTGACAATCTTAAGAATTGCCCCATCAACACATTACAATGAACATATTGAGGGTGCATGCTGGTATGATATTGGATATTATTCCTCCAACATGGTTTCCTATAAACACTTGTACTAAAATGAGTCTACCATCTCTGGTCAACATAACATCCAAAAAATCTATTTTGGATGCTAACCGATGAACTGTAAAATTCAAAAAATCAGTGCTAGAATTCAAAAAGTCTATAAAACAACAAAGTTCATCAAAACTGCCGGTCCACAACATAAAGACATCATCAACAAACCTTTTATAATGTAAAACATGCAAAGTAAAAAGTAATTATCATCATCGTAATGTGTTGAAGAGGGAGTTCTTAAAGATTGTCAAGGCTTCACACTGAGGATTTTGCCCTGGAGGGTGCATTTGACTCTACTGTACATACCTTTTCGGCCAGGGGTTATAGTAGGTTTGAAATTGAGAAGACTCTGAAGTCAGAGCCTTGAGAACCGATTATGGTAAACCTTATTTCTCAGAGCATGGCAATCAAACTTTATGTAAGCAGTGTACTTTGAATAAGCATGTTGGTATCACTCTTACCTATAGTAGTAATATTAGCTTGGTATGTGATATTATTAAACATAATTGGCCAATTTTAATGGCCGAACCAGGAATAGTTAAAACTGTAGGAGATCAACCACATTTCTGTTTTAAAAATGGGCAAACATTAAAAAGGAGATTATGCTACCCTAGAGATATTCCTAGGTGTATGGTTTCAGATAGGGTAGGTACTTTTACTGTAGGCATTGCAAAGCATGTAACTTTATTTCCCCTAATAATTACTCACTTTGTACATCTTGTGACAGGGGGTGAGACTTAGTCCTAAGCTTTATGCTGATTGTCTAAGTAAGAATTTGGTCTACCTGGCTTCTTGCAAATCTTGCTCATGTTTCTATATAGAAAAAGCTAATTGTGCCATGAAAGATAGAATTCTTGAGCATATGAGTGATATATCTAGGAATGTTTCCACTAGTGCTTTAGCCATGCATGCTAACAGCAAATTGGGACATTCCTTTACCTTTATGTTGCTACAATTAATTTCAGTTAAATTTTAGAGGTGGGGATATTATTAGTAAGACCAAGTACAAGGAGTGTAGATGGATTATTAGGCTACAATCTACTAGAGACTGTGTTCTAAATGAACGTATTCCTTTAAAAGCTGTTTTGAAGATGCGTAACTTGCAACATAATTAATAGGAGTCATTGGTTGTTACATTTACTGACTGAATAAGCTGTGTAGCTTGCATCATTATTAGCAATTGTTTTTTATTGGTTTATTACCTGTTTGAATGAGTATTTATACCTTTGATTTTGATTGTTTTTTTATGGTCTGAAGAAGTGTTATATAATACGAAAGCGCTTACAGAATAAAAGTCTTTAGTCAGATGCTATGGTGATTGATCTCTTTTTCATGTTACTGCTTTATTTCCACGTGGAGATTTGTCTTTTACCCAAGTATTACCTGAAATGGTTGTGCAGATATGGAAAACTCAGGACAATATTTACTCATTTTGTTTTTCACTTTGATGGGAGAGAACTAGTGCTGTGGAACTTGTGTCAGTTAGGTATAAAATTGGTGGTGGCAGGGAGAATAGTGTTTATGCAGCAATACTGCTCAGAGGGGACTTAAGAAAATGTTAAGTTCTGAATGTGATGGTCTGCAAAGGTAAAAGGCTGAACTTTCTGCTGTTATTCCTTGCAACATTAAAGGGTTTCTGGAATAAGAAATTGTTAGTGAAAATGTTGATAGTTTGTGCAGAGCTGCGATCTTACAACAGTGCCCCATGTGACAGACAAGCTACACTGCATAAACAGGGCTTTGAACCTTGGTACCTTCACATCTGACTGGTATTTGATAAGTCTTATACATAGCCATATCAGTGATTTTAATTTTGTTGCATACATTAACAGCTCAAATACCAGCTTCTAGTTTTATGGACATACAGGAGATTCAGCTATTGTGATAATATTGTATTTCCTCAGTTCCAGTCTGGTCACAGTCTTCTTTTTTATCAGTTTTTGGCTCTGTTACTTCATTCTCTAAGTTGAACAAGTCATGGATATAACCAGAAATTGTAGCAGTGATACCAAGTCATGGATATAACCAGAAGTTGTAACACTGATACCAAGTCATGGGTATAACCAGATGTTGTAGCAGTGATACAAAGTCACTGGTGTAACCAGAAGTTGTATCAGTGATACCAAGTCAAGGGTATAACCACACATTGTACCAGTGATACCAAGTCATGGATATAACCAGAAGTTGTAGCAGTGATACCAAGTCATGGGTACAAACAGCAGTTGTAACACTGATACCAAGTCATGGGTATAACCAGTAGTTGTAGCAGTGATACCAAGTCATGGGTATAAACAATGTTGTAGCAGTGATACCAAGTCATGGGTATAAACAATGTTGTAGCAGTGATACCAAGTCATGGGTATAACCAAAAGTTGTATTAGTGACACCAATTCATGGGTACAACCAGAAGTTGTAGCACTGACACCAAGGCATGGGTATACCCAGAAGTTGTAGCAGTGACAGCAAGTCATGGGTATAACCAGAAGTTGTAACACTGACACCAAGGCATGGGTATACCCAGAAGTTGTAGCAGAAATACTTAGTCATGGGTGTAACCAGACATTGTAGCAGTGACACCAAGTCATGGGCACAATCAGAAGTTGTAGCAGGGATACCAAGTCATGGGCATAACCAGAAGTTGTATTAGTGACACCAATTCATGGGTATAACCAGAAGTTGTAGCAGTGACACAAAGACATAGGTATAACTGGAAGATGTAGCAGTGCCACTAAGTCATGGGTATAACCAGACATTGTATTAGTGACACCAATTCATGGGTATAACCAGAAGTTGTAGCAGTGACACCAAGTCATGGGTAAAACTAGAAGATGTGGCAGTGACACCAAGGCATGGGTTGTAGCATTGTCACCAAGGCATGGGTATCACCAGATGTTGTATCAGAAATACCTGGTCATGGGTATAACCAGACATTGTAGCAGTGATACCAAGTTGTGGGTATAACCAGAAGTTGTAGCAGTGACACCAAGTCATGGATATAACCAGCAGTTGCAGCAGAAATACCTAGTTATGGGTGTAACCAGACATTGTAGTAATGCCACCAAGTCATGGGTATAACCAGAAGTTGTAGCAGTGATACCAAGTCATGGGTATAACCAGTAGTTGTAACACTGATACCAAGTCATTGACATAACCAAAAGTTGTAGCAATGATACCAAGTCATGGGTATAATCAGAAGTTGTAGCAGTAATAACAAGTCATGGGTATAACTAGACAGTGTAGCAGATGGGTGTACCCAGACATTGTAACAATGACACCAAGTCATGAGTATAACCAGAAGTTGTAGCAGTGATACCAAGGCATAGGTATAACCAGAAACTGTAGCAGAGATACCAAGTCATGGGTGTAATCAGACATTGTAACAATGACATCAAGTCATGGGTATAGCCAGATGTTGTAGCAGTGATACCAAGTCATGGGTATTGTGATGCTCCAACACTGTCTCAGTAATCAAGGAGCCTCAATCAGTAATCAAGGAGCCTCAATCCTCACCAATGGCAACAGTGGGGGATATACACACTGTGAAGATGACAAGTACGCACACAGTAAAGTGTAATTTCCCTTAAGAGCATACAGAGACCACAGTCAGTCTGGAGATGGTTTCTCCCTCTTTCTCCAGATTCCCAGTAAGACTCCCCACTGGCACAGTTATACGGTTGAGATCTAAGCTGAGTGGCCAAGCCAAGACCTCCAGATCTCTGTCCAACCAGTGCTTCGTGTCTTTGCCCAAGTAGCTGACACACACAGCCTTTGAGATTTTATGTATATATAAACACACACACACACACACACACACACACACACACACACACACACACATACACACACACACACACACACCTGGGAAAGGCTGTCACATATTTACTAGCTATGCTTCCTTCTGCCCATCCTATAAGGTGGTTTTGACTGACACCAGCCACTCCTTATCAGATACTCTAAGGCCCTTAACAAAGGGTGTCCAATCTTACTGTGTAATGTTACTATTAATCCAAATGGTAGCTTGACCAACAGCAAGGCTATTAGGAGTGGCTTGCACAGTGTCATCAAATAGATATGTAAGTACTCTAAGTGCTTAAATATCTCTAGACAGACCCAGCCACAACTGAAAGGTTTAAACACATTTAATAATAAATGATAAAAGAACAAGACAATACTAAAGATGTATTCACATTGACTTCAGAGTTCAAAATCACAGGAAATATTTAAAACAACATTGCAGTACAGTCTCAAATAAATACAGAAAACATCTAAACTAATCTATACTATATTTCTTACTGAATCTTAAAAAATACTGTACCCTAGTTAACTTACTTACAGAGCCAGGCAAGACAGATGTGGTGAGTGGGTTTTCCCAGCTGAAGCTGTCAGGTCAAAGACAAATACAAAATGCAAAGTCTCTCTCTCAGAGACTTCTTAAATTAATATCAAATATTAATTTGGGTTAGCTTGCAGGATGACATCACATTTTGTCACCTGACTTTACTTCCCAAGCTAAACCCCCATTGCTAGAAACTGCCAGCATTTAGCATCTCCCGGTGAAAATAAATAGCCCTCAGATTTTTGCAGCTGCTGGAAGACATAAAATGATAAAACACTTACAAAAAAATGCAGAATGCTCCCTAGTTTTAGACATCCTGTCTCCTTGCTGCATTGAAGCCATATTTTATGGTGCAGTTATTAAACAATTTAATTTCAACTATTTTCTTGAAGTCTTGCAAGTTAACCCTCTCTGCTCTAGTTTCCAATGATAAATTATAAATATTTACACAGTTACAATAGTGTATATACATTTCTGTTCTTTTGCTGTAGGGCACACTGTGGCTACATCTCCCAAGCTCAGCACTACACAAACCCTGCTTAGCACACACTTCTGTACCAGCAGTTTGATATATACATAACATACAGTTCTAATACAATTGTAACACAAGCATATGAATCATGTTGATATTCACAAATGACGTAATTATTTACAAAATTCCAGATAACTGTGTTGGCAGTATCTCCTTTTGTTAAAGGTATACCCAGATGTTGTAGCGGTGATACCAAGTCATAGGTATAAACAAAAGTTGTAGCAGTAACATAAAATCATGGTTATAACCAGAAGTTGTAGCAGTGACAAAAAGACAGGGGTATAACCAGAAGTTGTAGCAGAAATACCTAGTCATGGGTGTAACCAGATATTATAGCAATAACACCAAGTCATGGGCATAACCAGATGTTGTAGTATTTATTTTTATTTTACATTTGTTAACCGGGGGTGTCTGACTGAGCCAAAAAGGCCCTTTTTCAGCAGAGGCCCAGGGAGAAAAGCTCCACAAAGAAAAATTACAGACACATTTAGTTATTACATGATCAGTATACACACAAATTGCAAGAGACATGTTTTTACAGTGGTATGTGGCACATAAACAATTACAGTGGAGAGAACAAACAAAAAATATTAATTTTAAAAACAAAGGTAATTAATAGATTTGTGGTGTACAGCTGAAATTTGGAACATAGGTAGAATACATACATACTACACAGGTACAGTACATACATTGTAGATTAGCCACTGTTTGTGAGTAAGATTGAAAGCTATTATCAAGTGCTCTAGATTTAGTATGTATATGTTATCCGTTTTCACTAGCCTGGGATGCCATGTCTTGGGTATAACCAAACATTGTAGCAGTGACACCAAGTCATGGGTATAACCAGAAGTTGTAGCAGCGATACCAAGTCATGGGCATAACCAGAAGTTGTAAAAGTGACACCAAAGCATGGGTGTAACCAGAAGTTGTAGCAGAGATACCAAGTCATGGGTGTAACCAGAAGTTGAAGCAGCGATACCAAGTCATTGGCATAACCAAAAGTTGTAGCAGTGACATGAAGGCATGGGTATAGCCAAAGGTTGTAGCAGTGATACCAAGTCATGGGTATAACCAGAAGTTGTAAAAGTGACACCAAAGCATGGGTGTAACCAGAAGTTGTAGCAGAGATACCAAGTCATGGGTGTAACCAGAAGTTGAAGCAGCGATACCAAGTCATTGGCATAACCAAAAGTTGTAGCAGTGACATGAAGGCATGGGTATAACCAAAAGCTGTAGCAGTGATACCAAGTCATGGGTATAACCAAAAGTTGTAGCTGTGATAACAAGGCGTGGGTATAACCAGATTTTGTAGCATGTATACCTAGTCATGGGTGTAACCAGACATTGTAGCAATGACACCAAGTCGCGGGTATAATCAGAAGTTGTAGCAGGGATACCAAGTTATGGGTATAACCAAAGGTTGTAGCAGTGATACCAAGTTATGGTATAACCAGAAGTTGTAAAAGTGACACCAAGGCATGGGTGTAACCAAATGTTGTAGCAGAGATAGAAAGTCATGGATGTAACCAGAAGCTGTAGCAGTGATACCAAGTTATGGGTATAACCACATGTTGTAGCAGTGACACCAAGTCATGGGTATAACCAAAAGTTGTAGCAGTAACACTAATTCATGGGTATAACAAAAAGTTGTAGCAGTGATACCAAGGCATGAATATAAACAGATGTTGTAGCAGAAATACCTAGTCATGGGTGTAAACCAGACATTGTAGCAATGACACCAAGTAATGGGCATAACCAGAAGTTGTAGCAGTGATACCAAGTCATGGGTATAACCAAAAGGTGTAGCAGTAATACCAAGACATGTGATTAACCAGATGTTGTAGCAGAGATTCCAAGTTATTGGTGTAACCAGAAGTTGTAGCAGCAATACTAAGTCATGGGCATGACCAGAAGTTATAGCAGTGACATGAAGGCATGGGTATAACAAAAGATTTTAGCTGTGATACCAAGACATGGGATTAACCAGATGTTGTAGCAGAGATACCAAGTCATTGGTGTAACCAGAAGTTGTAGCAGCAATACCAAGTCATGGGTATAACAAAAGGTTGTAGCTGTGATACCAAGACATGGGATTAACCAGATGTTGTAGCAGAGATACCAAGTCACGGGTATAACCAGATGTTGCAGCAGAGATACCAAGTCATGGGTATAACCAGAAGTTGTAGCAGTGACACCAAGTCATGTGTATAACTAGACACTGTAGCAGAGATGCCAAGTTACAGGTGTTACCAGACATTGTACCAATGACACAAAGTCATGGGTATAACCAGAAGTTGTAACACTGATACCAAGCCATGGGTATAACCAGAAGTTGTACCAGTGATACCAAGTCATGGGTATAACCAGCAGTTGTAACACTGATACCAAGTCATACGTATAACCAGAAGTTGTAGCAGGGATACCAAGTCATGGGTATAACCAGAAGTTGTAACACTAATATCAAGTCATGGGTATAATCAACAGTTGTAACACTGATACTAAGTCATGGTTATAACCAATAGTTGCAGCAGTGATGCTAAGTTGTGGGTATAACCAGAAATTGTAGCAATGGCCTCCTAACTGACTGCATGCCAGTTATCTAATTAACTGAGTTGAAAATGCCACACGTGACCTGCATGGTCTGCTCTACACCCAAAGTCTGAGTCTGTTTGAAGGTGCTATGTTGTTTTATGTTCAGCATATAATTTGGATCACTGTGCAGATGCTAGTTATCTACTGAATGTACTATGTTCTTCATCTGTAACTATGTTTGTAATATTTTAATTGCTAGGATTCTTCATCTGTAACTATGTCTGTAATATTTTAATTTGTGGAGCTTTTCTCCCCAGGCCTCTACTGAAAATGGACCAGCGTCCAGTCGGACATTCCCGGTCAACAAATGTAAATAAATAAATAATAAATAAACTGATCTTTTGCTAAAGTGAAGTCACCCACTTTAATAGCATATGTCCTATCAGTGAGCCAGTTGGCTACCCATCTGGTAATGTAGGGGTTAATTCCCAATTTGTGAGAGTTTCTGTATAATACCTAAGTGGGGATTGCATCAAATGCCTTGGCTAGGTCAAGATAGGTGGTATGCACTGTCTTTCCCTTCTCTAGGTCATTAACCCTACTGAGAGTAACAAAACTGAAGGTAATCCTACTAGTTTACTAGTTACCATTGGATGAGGTTTCAGTTCACTGATGTATATTTTCCAAAGCTGAGCTCATTTAAAGCTGTTTCCCATACAAGTCATTGTTGTTTGTCTTTTCCCGATTAGGGGCCACCACAGCGGAACTCCGGTCTGCTAATGATTGGCAGTTGTTTTTTATGGTGTTGAGTTGCCAGCCCAACACCCAGCCTTCAACGAAGGTACGCCCATTCAACGTATGTCTTTTGAACGCCCACTCAACCACAGGGAGGACATGCAGTCTCCACACAGAAGGCACTCCCAACCCAAGCCGAGAATCGAACGGGAGAACCTCCTGCTGTGAGGCAACAACGCTACCGCTGCACCACCGCGGAAGTACCTTCCCATACAAGTCATTACCGGTTCAAATTTTGTGTGTAGGCAGCAATGGTCATTCAAGTTACTGTAAATAAAATAGGAACATTTATCCTGCTTGCTGACTGCCTTTTACATGACTGCAACCTTCTAAATGGCATAAATTGGCTACCCATAACTGAATGGTTCACTTATCTTCTATGTGCCTTATTATATAAAATTATGAATGATGTCTATTGACTAAACCCCCAAAAGAAAACTCCCAATCGGGATACAGTACTACTCCCTAAGGAATTCTGAACAGTGCTTAATATCATTCAACCATCTATCCTCACCCCTCATTTAAAACAATTATTCTTTGAAAAAGCCTTCTCTCAAACCTGCCTAGCTCTCTGAAGCAAACTTTCAGCTGATATAAGACTTGAAAATACTCTTACCAAGTCCCTTTCTGAGCCCCTCTTCAAGGAAGTTGCTTGTAAATGCTTTAGGGATACTGGGCAAACTGTTTAACAAGCTTAAAATGCTAAAAATGCTTACAGGTATGCATTTATTTTCCTTTGTTTGTTAACCATTCTTACTCCTATATTCTCATTTTTAGTCTCCAGGCCTGTCTTTGATGTCTGTTTTTATATACTTCCATTTGATTTTTTTTTAAAGGAGAACTCCACTCAAAAGTCAAGTTTTTATTTCCAAAAGGTGGTTTTCCTTCCCTGCAGTCGTTTTTAGGCAAGGCTCAAATTCTAAACCTACCACCCTAGAACACCAAAAAGGAAAAAAACTAAGGGTAATGCTGCTCAATGCCAGAAGTCTCAATCTCAAGATGCACGCACTCGAGGCCCTTCTCAATATGGAGAACATCGATGTCTGTGCTGTGACAGAAACCTGGTTCAAGGCTCCTGAGAGCACCCCAGCACTAACAGGTTCCACCTCATATCATGCGTTCCGGCCCCAAAATCCGGACAACACCAAGAAAGGAGGGGGGGGTGTCCATATTCATAAAGGACACCCACACCTCAAGGTTGGTGGCAACGCACGATGCATCGGAGACCATCCAGGTGCAATTAACCATAGGCAAGACTGCTCTGCAATTTGTAGCATGTTACAGGCCACCCTCTCAAACTCAGGAACCTCACATGGCCTTCCTGAAAACATTGGAGGGATAAATGTATCTCCAAACACCATCATACTAGGTGACTTCAACTACCCTAATATAGACTGGGAACACTACTCAAGCCGAACACTCTAACCCAAAGATTCCTGGAGTTCATAAACTCAAATGCCATGGAACAACTAGTCACCATCCCCACAAGAGGAGAAAACATACTTGATCTCATCATCACGAACATGGGATCAAAATGTTCAACACCGAAGTATACCCCTCACTGTTGAGATCAGATCATAAACTAATCTCGCTGGAGGTCCTCATCCCGCCCCACCTGAAACAAAAAGACCACAGTGAAAAACTTCTCAAAAGCCGATTTCACACTTCTAAAAACTAGTGTGGTCTCCTTTAAGGCCCCTGAGCCAGTGGTAAACATTACTCAAACCGCTGAATCACTTACAAATGCCTTCTACCAGCACCTACAGGACTGCATGGATCAGGCAATCCCAAACAAAACCAAGACTCTCTGTACCAAAGGCAAGCGTCTAGTCTGGTGGACCCCAGCCATAAACAAGCTCTACAACAAAAGGAGGAAGCTACTACAAGATAGAGCAAAATCCTTGAAAGGTAAGACACCTTTGATCATTATAAGTAAAAAACTAAGAGCTCTCATAAAATCATCCAAGGCAAATTTTGAGAGAAAAATCACCAAGGACTCTAAAGAGAATCATAAGGCCTTCTTTAGCTATGTTAGAAACCTAGGAGGAAACTCCCAGATATGCTCAGAATTAGTTCAAAATGATGTGAAAATTACTGAACCTACACACATTGCCAACATACTGGCTGACAGGTTCAGTGCAAACTTCCCTCCCCCCAAAAGGAGAGATATCTATTCCAGAGGATTGTAGCCCCCCAAACATCTCCAACGCCCAGGTGAGAACTGCCCTCACTAAGGCAAAAAACACAGCATCCATGGGACTGGATGGTGTCCCCGGCTGTGTGCTTCACTAACTCAACGAGGAATTAAACCCACAGTTAGGACAGCTGTTTAATCTTAGCCTCACCTCAGGATACGTGCCCAAGGAGTGGCGCACGGCGACTGTGGTCCCACTTCATAAGGGCGGTGCCTCCACAGACCCTGGAAATTACCGCCCCATTAGCTTGACAAGCCTTATCTGCAAAGCCATGGAGAGGATCATAATGGAACTCATAAATAAAGACATAGGGAACTTGCAGACTTTGGATCCAACCCAGTTTGGCTTTGTCAAAGGCAGATCCTGCCTCTTAAACTTGGTTGACTTTTTCGAGACAGTCACCAAGGCCATTGATGAGCTAAAGGCAGTCCATACAGCCTACCTCGACCTGGCAAAGGCCTTCGACACAATACCCCACTCAGGTATCATCGAAAAACTCATCAGCTTGAATGTAAACCCATACATCACAAGATGGGTTGCAAACTGGATAAATGACAGAACCCACAGGGTCAGAGTTGCTGGAGCCATGTCAGACTCAAAGCCTGTCACAAGTGGTGTCCCACAGGGCTCAGTCCTGGGTCCACTCTTGTTCGGCATCTACTTTTCTGAAGTACAAGCAAACACAGGAGGGTTATGGCTGACAAAGTTTGCAGATGACTGCAAACTGGGCGCCATAGTCGAAAACACATCTGACACAGATATCCTCCAGAAGGGCCTCACAGAAACGGATAACTGGTGCCAGAGCCATGGCCTGAAGTTAAACGCCAAAAAATGCATAGTCATACCCTTCGGGAAAAACAAGGTTACCCCTAGCTACCATATAGGTGGCAATCCACTGAGCACAGAAAAAGTCATCAGGGATCTGGGGACCCAGGTTGACAGTAGCCTTTCGTTTGACACTCATGTTGCTAAAGTAGTTAGGAAAACCTTCTATATCGCCCACCTGATCATGAAGGGATTCACATCTAGATCAAGGGAGGTCATCGTCCCCCTGTACTCATCACTCATTAGACCTATGATTGAGTACAATGCCCCGTTCGGAATGTATCTGACCAGACACCTGCTGCAGCTTGAAAGGCCCCAAAAGTTCCAAAGTTCCTCACCAAAAGGATAAAGGGTCTCAAAAATATGTCTTATGCTGCCCGACTGAAAGAACTCCAGCTCTATTCAGTCTCATACCGCTTGCTCAGAGGTGACCTGTGCCTGACATATAAGGCCATGTCAAACCCAGATTTGATGAATATGCTTCACCTCAAAAAATCTAGATCCCTCAGAACCACAAGGGCGGGAGAATTAAACCTTGACACGGTTATAAATAGAACGTGCTGGAGGGACAGATTCATCACCCAGAGACTCCCTATGCTGTGGAACAAAATCCCGGTACATGTGAGGCAGAGCACCTCTCTGGCCTTGTTCAAGAGGAATCTTGACCAATGGATGGGAGATTGCAGATATACCCCAGGGATTACTTCAGTGTCACTGCTTGACAGAGGCACAGCAAAATGATAGGCATAGTTTTTATTCAAACTAAAGGGGTGGCGAAAGCCACATAACTATGGGCTAGGCTTATAAATGCCCTTGGGCAGATAGCCTAGTATGAACCTATGAACCTATGACTAATCACTTCACATACAGAAAAACATAGTTTAATAATTATGTTTGCCTTTCTATTCCTGCATCAGCTACTAACAGTGGCACAGTATTAACTTAGGTCACTTATCCTAACAACCTAGCCATTAGGAAAACAATGACATTTAAATGTGCCTTATCAGTTACAGATTGCCAGCATCACACCTCAGATAAAAGGTGTAGCCTGGAGTCTGAACAAAGGTAGGGACTTCAAGCTTAGTTTTCAGATGCAAATATCTTTCCCTGTAATAAAACTCAGTACCACAAAGAAATAAAGCAAATATTATTCTTACTTTCTGTCAGTATATGATTTTGCATTTTTCTACAATGTAATTTCTGCAAAAGTGCATGTTTCTTCTGGAGTTGGGGAAAGAAAATTAACATCAAAGACTTTATTTGTACCTAGAATATTTAAAACTGTGAATGCAACACAAACTATCTCAGCACAAGTAACACCCATTAATCACAGGGGTTAGATTTCTCACACTTGAAATCTGAACTACAGTTGTTACTTATTTATTTATTTTACATTTGTTGACCAGGAATGTCTGACTGAGCCGAAGCCCTTTTTCAGCAGAGGCCCGGGGAGAAAAGCTCCAGTGTTTTCAGTTAATATTATTATTTTATGCCATAGTATAAGAAGTAATGGTACATGTCAAGCAACTATATAGCAGTAAAAGTACTTAGTTAAACAACATTTTTACAAGTTATGCAGGATCCAAATCAGAAACCATAAAGAATTTAAACCATTTTTTTTAATATTGCAGTTAATAGTATAGGATAGTAGTGGGGATCAAAGTAACAAGGGAAGTTGGTATGCATTAGTGTTTTCACAGAGGGTTGGAGCAATGGCAGATCCATTATCCTTTAAAATATTCTTTTAGGGTTAGTTTAAATTGTTTGGGATGTGTGAGTGTTTGAATTTCTAGGGGGAGTCTGTTCCACCCAATAGAGGGGTGTTAGCTATATAAGCTGCACCCTGCTTTAGACTTGGGCTTATAGATACTTAATAAGTCTTGGGAAGAACTGCATAGGTTTCGTGTGGGAGTATAATGGGAGATGGCAGAGTGCAAGGCTGGACAATAAGAAGGCTGGTAGAGAACAGAGTGTATGGTTTGGAGCTGAGAAAGGAGCAGGAGGCAAGGCAGTTCAAGTCAGTTCAAGCAGTTTAGAGAGAGACAGTGGTAGGATTTATAGGATTGTTGAGTTGCAAATCTAGCTATTTTGTGGTAAGTAGACTCTAGTCTTGTGAGAAGAGAGGAGTTTATGTTAGTGAGGATTTGTGAGCAGTAAGTAAAGCAGGGAAGAAGGTAAGCATGAGCAAGAGCAATTCTAGCTTCTTGTGAGAAATGTTTTGTTTCTGTATAATAAACCTAGTTTGTGGTGAGTTTTACTAATACAATTATTTATGTGAAGACCAAATTTTAAATGATCATCAATTATTACACCAAGGAGTTTTGTGCTAGACTCTACTTCTATAGGGGTGTTGTTGAGGGAAAGGATAGAAAAGGAGGACTTCATGTGATTGAGTGTTTTTAGGAGTAAGAGTAGTAGTTTTGTTTTTTTTGTTTTTTTGGTTGAGGATAAGTTGATTGTTGGAGAGCCATGTTTCCACTGAATTAAAGGAAGACTGGGTAATGGTTAAGAGTTCAGAGGGTGAGTTAGCTATTGTTATCACTGTGGAGTCATCTGCATATTGGATAATAGATGAGTGTGGGCAGGAGGTATGGAGTAAGTTGGTGAAAATGTTAAAAGTAATGGCCCTAGAATAGATCCTTGAGAGACTCCCATTTGTATTGGAAGGGGAGAGGGTAGAGCAGTATCCCATTTCACTGACTGAAGTCTATCAGTAGAATAGCTATCAAACCATGCTACTGTAGCTGGGGATAAATTGAGGTTAGACAGTTTGTTTAGTAGCAGAGGGTAAGAATCAGTATCAAAGGCCTTTGAGAGATCCAGGAAGAGACAGGAGATACATTTGTGGTCATCTCTGTTCAGGGAAATAGTATTGAGAAAGGACAGGAGAGCAGTGTAGGTGCTATGTTTTGGTCTAAAGCCATGTTGAGTAGGAGTAAATAGATTTTACTGAGAGAGATGTTGCATGACTTGAGTATGTATGCATTTTTCTAATATCTAAGACAGAGGAGAGAGGATGGCTATAGGTCTGATATTTGAGATTTCAGTGGCGTTACCTCCTTTATGAACAGGTAGGGTATAGAACTGTTTCCAGAAAGATGGTACTTTTGATTCAGAGATAGAGTGATTTATAATGACAGAGATGGGCATAGCTAGTGAGTGTGCAGCTATTTGGAGGAAATATGATGGGATGTTGTCAGCAGAAACTGAGCAAGGTTTCAGTTTAGAGAGCATGGTTCTGATGTAAGCAGTGGACACAGGCTTGAGGGAGAGAGTATTTAGAGAGGTAGTGGTTGAGGAGGAAATTGGACATTTGAGAGTATTTATATCAGAGTTGTTGGGATTGAAGAGTTTGGATATAGATTCAATGAAGTAAGTATTGAAGGTGTTAGCAGTATCTACTGGTGACTCATCAGGACAAGGGTTGGGTGAGGTAGGGTTACATGGTTGAAGTATTTGGTTTATTGTTTGCCAATTTTTTTTGGGTCTGATTTTAGTATTGTTGGGTTTTTTTTTGCAGAATTCTTTTTTATCTATATTGACAAGCTTTTTTACTAGATTTCTTTTTTCTTTATATCTCTGTAGGTCAGCTAGGTCTTTTGTTTGAAGCCATTTTTTTCCAGGGCCTGTCTCTAGATGTCAAATGAGTTTGTGTGGATTTGGTTAACCAGGGAGATATTTTTGCTTTTGTCCTAATTTTGCGGGGTGGGGCTAGTGAGTTTAAGATATCCACAAAAGTGGAGTTGAAGGGTATGACAGCATCATCTAAGGGGAGCTGGGTGAGAAAGTCACAGCAAACTCTTGAGATATGGGTGTTGAATGTTTCTGAGGTGAAGTTTGTTAGATTATGTCTACTGATATATTTGTGTGGTTTAGGGAGATAATGTTTTATTTATTTATTTATTTATTTTATTTTACATTTGTTTACCGGGTTGGTCTGACTGGATACATATCCTTTTTCAGCAGAGACCCGGGGAGAAAAGCTCCACATTCACAAAGAACAAAAAATACATAGAGTAACATCAGAAACATTCAAAATACAGAGAGACTCATTGCAATAACATTCTATTAAGTTGCACAGTTATAATTCTGAGTAGAACCCCAGATATTGAGATAGTTTAGGAAGTAAAGAGGTTTGCTTTAATGTGCATATCTTAACACTTTTATGGGTGAGTGGTCACTCAGGGAGTCAGGAAGAGTTTCTGGATTGTGATATTTAGAGGGGGTTGAGACACAAATCCAATCTAAGAGGGTACTTGTGTAGTAGGTGTTGTTAAAATGTGTTGATTTGGTAATTAGTTGAGTAAATCCATATAGGTTTATATGGTATGGGGATCCAGGGTTATTGAGGGATAGCCAATTTATATTTGTATCAAAGTGTTACTTTGAAAAAAAACATTTAACTCAGCTACATTTTCAAGCCTGTCATTCAAGCATTCCTTAAAATGGTGTAACAGAGATGGCCACTAATGAAAACCAAAGGAAGCAAAATAATTCAAATAGTGGCTTGATGCTGTCAGTGAAAAGTAGTCATAGCAATGTTGTCAACTGATGAGAGAGAAAACTACAGTAAATTATCCCCTCATCTCAAGGATTTCTTTCTGTCCCTCTTACACAACATCAGGAAGGCAGCATTGACTGTAAAACAAAATAATGCTAGCCTTGGCAACCTCCTTCAGATCACTTTGAGGTATAACAAATTAGAACATAACAATAACCATTTACTTTGATACAGATGCACTAGCAATGCAGAAAAGTTCAAGACTTGCTGAAAAATATACGTTTTTCCAGTTTTTGGGTGCAGTTCTCCTTTAATGAAATCCACTCTTTTGGGTGCAGTTCTCCTTTAACGAAATTCAGTTTTAACACTTAAGAAGCAAATTCATTTGACCAAACTGCTTTACAACCCAAGTCCTAAACAAACTGATAAAACATGATGTAACCCTCCTACTTTATTAGAATTGTATTAGAACTGTATAACATTCTATATTATTAAAAACGTATTGTAAACGTATATTAACTTTCTAAAGTTTTGGAGCTAACACTTAATCATACCTGAAGTACAGAACTTAGGTTTACTTGCACTGTTTATTGCCTTAGAGTCTGAGTCAGGGTTGTGACTGAAAAATATCTCAGGGTCAGCCCACCTACCAGGTTACCAAAAATAAATAAATAATAAATAATGAAGGAACCAAATATGTGACTTATTGAACAATGGGATTCCATAAGCAATTTTGTACTACTAAAGTCAGTTGTACATTTCTTGGTATAGTAGTTGCATATTACATTTTTGTTATAGTGAAGCAGTTCTAAACTTTTTTATTCACTATATTATGACGATGTATTTGTTCTTTTTTTGAATACTGTGTTGTACAGTTACAAATCTTTTGACTAACTATATCTGTGGTCTATGTTCCTGATGCCATCCAGATGCAGTGCCCTACGCTGTAACAGTTCACCATATACTTGTAGCCAAAAATTACTTAGAATGTTGCTCTTATTCAAAGCCTCCATCTTATTCTCATGTCCACAGCAGATATCATTGTTTATAGTACTAGTAGAAGGTAAAGTATCTTGACTCATTAAGATCAAACATGGATACCGGCAGCAATCCAATTTTTTTAAGTAGCTGAAAATCAGGACAGGACAAAACAGTTTTGGATTTTTAACACACTGATGATTTTATTTTTTAACTAGATTAGAAGTCACAAAAAAGGACAGAATGCATTAGTAACAGCCAGGTGTTATTTGCTTGATTAGCAAAGCTGTCCGCAGAGTGTACAACGTATAAAGAGACTGAAGGGAAAATGCTGTTTCAAGAAAACATTATAGAAATTGAGTGTCATACCATGCACCATGTTTCTGTTGCACTGTGCAGCAGAAACAATGCAATGAGACAACACCATAGATGAAATAGATGGAGCATGTGACCCATTAAAAAAAAAGTACTATCTAGATGTGGTTAGATGAAGGAGTCATCCAGTCACTCAATGCAGGCGAGTCACATGTTACCCTTATAACAACCCCATGAATGGCCAACACCATCCACCAATTCTTATAGGCAAGTAGAGATCGGAAGTATACTGCTAGACCTGTCTTACCCACACAGACACACACACACACACACACACACACACACACACACACACACACACACACACACACACACACACACACACACACACACACATGCGCGCGCATGTACATGCATGCATACATGTACGTACACTCACATGCACACACCTAAAGGCAATTTACAGTTTACAATCAACCTACCACATGGAGCAGTCTCAGTTAGTTTGAATGAAGGCATGCCTTCACATCAGCAGTAATGACAAAAACTGTGAACAGAAATTCATACAGCAGAGTTAACTTAAGAAGTAAAATTCATTTAAATAAAGCTAAACAATTACATGTATCCTTTGACATTTTGTTGATGTAGTTGTTTTCCTAGGCATTGCCTTAGGTTTGTATGCAAAACTGGAACTGAATCTGGTGTTAACTGTCTCATGGTTTTGGATGCCAGGAAGTCATGAGAAATAGCAAATGACACAAACTAGTTAGCAGAAAACATGCTGTTGTCATTGTGCTCTCAATCATTGCTTGTCATAGCCTGAATTCACAAGCTATGATGATCTACATTTCAAGTAAGTAGCACCTGCAGCTCCCCTTGTAATGTTTGACATGTTGACAGCCTGCTGCTGTACAATACTTTGTGACATGGAATTAAAAGATAGTATGAGTACAACCATAACACACATATGTACAGGCCAACACAGAAGGACTGTGGCTGACCAAGTTTGCAGATGACTGCAAACTGGGCGCCATAATCGACTCTCCAGCCGACACAAGCATCCTCCAAAAGGGCCTCATAGAAACAGACAACTGGTGCCACAGCCATGGCCTCAAGCTAAATGCCAAAAAGTGTATAGTCATCCCCTTTGGCAAAAACAAAGTGCCCACAAATTACCACATAGGTGGTAATCCATTAAGTACAGAAGAAGTAATTAGGGACCTGGGGACCCAAGTTGATAGCAATCTCTCATTTGACAACCACGTGGCCAAAGTGGTTAGAAAAACATTTTATATAGCCCACCTAATCATGAAGGGATTCACATCTAGATCAGGGGAGGTCATCGTGCCTCTTTACTCATCACTCATCAGGCCCATAATTGAGTACAATGCCTCTTTTGGGATGTACCTTACCAGACACCTGCAGCAACTGGAAAGACCCCAAAAGTACCTCACCAAGAGGATCAAAGGGCTCAAACAGATGCCATATGCTGCCCGGTTAAAGAAACTCCAGCTCTACTCAGTGGCATACCACCTGTTCAGAGGCGATCTGTGCCTGATGTATAAAGCCATGTCCAACTCGGAATTAATGGACATGCTGCACCTCAGAAAATCCAAATCCCATCGAGCTACTCGCTCGAGAGACTTGAACCTCAGCACTGAAATAAATAGGACATGCTGGAGGGACAGATTCATAACCCAGAGGCTCCCTTCACTCTGGAATAAAATCCCAGTCCAGGTTAGGCAGAGTCCCTCATTGACTCTCTTCAAGAGGAATCTTGATGAGTGGATGGGAGAGTGTAGGTTTACCCCGGGTATCACTTCTGTGTCACTGTTAGACAAAGGCACAGTATACTAACCTCGAAAAAGGGCATAGCAAAATAAATTTAAAATGGGTGGCGAAAGCCAAACACATTCTGGCTAGGCTTATAAATGCCCTAGGGCAGATAGCCTAGTATGAACCTATGAACCTATGTAGATTGCATTTGAGACTTATGGAGTGCCTTTGCATAAACAGACAGGAGTATGATCTTCCCTATGATCATAACTGTGAAGATGTGAGGTATTGCCAGCTGTGCCGGGATAAGTAGGGCAGTGGATGTCTAACATATGCCAGCACAGCTAGCTGGAATTTTGTAAAGAATTATATGTCATTCATATATCAAACTGATTTGTATAGATGCTTGTGTTGAAAAATTTATTTGTAAAGCTGCTTGTGTTACAAATGTTCCAACAAGTGTGCCCTACTGGACAGAAAATGAAACATACATTCATGAATTTAACTGTTTAAATGTATATGTTTTAATAGAGAATACTGGAAGAGAAGAGATTAATCTCAAACTTTGAAAATAGTTTGAAATTAAATTACCTGGCTTAAGCCATAAAGATTGTATCTTACATTTCTCAATTCAGCCAGAGACAGAAAGTATGTACCAGGAAACTTCCTGCATTGGTGAACTAATTGCTACTCTGAAAGGCTGGAGGTTTGAAACTGTTTTATGATTGCCAAAAGCTGCAGCAGATCTTAACAAGGTTGTCTTTGTGTGTATTATTGACACATATGTGCTAAATCCTGACATCTTCTAGCCAAGGGAGGAAGCATGGGAACCAAACGTCGGATGACCAGATGTATGTGATGTCATTCTGTAATCCATCACTAAAATATTGTTTTAATACTAAGACTGAAGTCTCAGAGCACTCTGTTTTTGTAACCAAACATAGAAGGATCTCTCACCTACTTTAGCTTGCCTTGCTCTAGTAGGTAACCAGTGAATAATAATTCTTTAGATCAGTCAAGAAAATATAATGTGATTAGTTAAGTATTGCTTTTCTGTAACTGTGTGAACCTGTCCACCTGTGTTATTTTTTTATTATTTCCTGTGAATAAAACCATGGCATTTATTGTAAATATATATTTAGTATTTTTATGTTCTTTTCTTATTTATTGTTAAATATATTTAAACTTTTCATTGTGGGTGATCTTTTAGAGAATATTTTAATCTCTGAGAGTACTTATGTATATTTGGTGACAACTATGGCTGCTTCTAAAAGCCTTGTTGTTGGTCAAACTACCATTTGTATTAATATTAATTTCACTCAGTATAATTGGGTACTGTTGCAAGAGCCTTAGAGTAGTGGACTTTGGAGTGTCTGGTGATGGTGTAACTACCTTATAGTCTGGGCAGAAGGGAGCTATTAAATCTGTGCCAACCTTTCCCAGGTGTGTGTGTGTGTGTGTGTGTGTGTGTGTGTGTGTGTGTGTGTGTGTGTGTGTGTTGTGTGTCTGTCTGTGTGTGTGTGTAAAAATCATATCTCAAAGAGTGTGTGTGTTAGCTGCTTGGAGCAGGGACATCAAGCACAGGTTTCGCAGAGAGGATGCTGGAGGACTTGGCTTGGACACTCAGCTGAGGGGCTAACCCTACAGCTATGCCAGTGGGAAGTCTCATTGGTGATCTAGAGAGAGAGAGAGAGAGAGAGGACCCAGACCTCAGAATGTGTTCTCAATGTACTCTTGAGGGTAATTGTGCTTGATGCAGAGAGTTGCATCTGGAAATGCTATATCTATTTTTGTTCTAAGTGAACATCCCTCCTCAGTTACTGTGGTGAGGATTAAAGCTCCTTGATTACTGGCCCAGAGAGGGGATATCACAATAACCAAGTTGTTTATCTTCTAATAATGGATGTCAAAATGTTCACCTCAAATGTAGAGTGAAGCAAAGCTCAAAAGTTGAATCCTGTCATCCATGTTAAGAACACATAACAGCAGAATGTTGAGCAATGCTGAGTGTTATTTTTTAGTTATCCAATGTAAATAAAGAATGATTTGTAGTTGTTCTTAGCTTCAGGTGTTAATCTCCATTCACAGGCTGCCATAGTATTCCTAGTATATGTTTTAAAGATTTTAGTCATGTTTTAATATTGTATTTATTTATTTATTTATTACATTTGTTAACCGGGAAGTGTCCAACTAGGCTGGGAGTCCATTTTCAGCGGAGGCCAGGGGAGAAAAGCTCCAGACATACAGTGCAGTATACAACATGTGCAAATTATTACAAATGGTAAATTCAACTACAGAGTTTATCCAAAGTTAACAATAAATAGATAGAATTGTTGTAAAAAAAACATGGTTTCACAACATAATTGGGCATGTAGCATATATAGGGTAATAGTTAGTTTGCCATGGTTATGATATTACAGTAGTGGGATTGATAAGAAGAACACAGGGTGAAAATAAGAGAGAGGAATAGAAAGGACAGTAAGACAGAAGCAGCAGCAAGAGAAAACCCCTTTAGGGTAGAAGGTGGGTGGAAAGATGTGAATAGTGGAATTAGCCAGGAGTATGGCAGGAGCAGATCCAGTGGTTTGTTAGATATTTAAGTAGCTGTTGTTTAAACTCAGGATAGTGGGAACAGTTAGTAATAGAGTGGGGTAGAGTGTTCCAGAGTTTGGAAATATTATGGGAATATAGACAGTCCCTGTGATAGTTGTGCAAGATGGATACCTTTAGTAGTAGTTTATTAGTGGATCTGAGGGTCCTGTTATTCCTAGTGGGTTGAACCAACTTGGAAAGAGCTGGACAATTGGTGGATTGGTTTATTAACTTGTGGATTATAGTAAGTTGGTTCACAGATAGAAGATTTGGGAGTTTGAGCCATTGTAATTGGGAGAGGACAGAACAGTGGTGTGTCCTGTGTGGGGCATTTGTAGCGAATTTGGCAATCTTATTATAGTAAGATTCCAGGTTGTTTAGGTCAGATTTTTGCAGGTTGGTGAGAATTTGAAATCCATAGAGGAGGGAGGATAGCAGGTGGTATCAGACAGTGGCAAGTCTGGCATTGTGGGTGAGATATGGTCTGACCCTGTATAACGTGCCAAGTTTGATGTGTACTTTTTTAATTGTAAGGGATACTAACCTATGAACCTATGAACATGTTTGGTGAAAGTTAGATTCTTATCTATATTGACCCCTAATAGTTTTGCGTCAGTAGTGGGTTCGATGATGGTTCCATTAGAGGAGTGAATTGATAGAGGGACTTGGCCAGGTTTGGCTTTTTTATTTTCAAAGACTATTAATTTGGTTTTATTAAGGTTTAGTATAAGTTGATGTTCTAATAGATATTTTTCTATGCTCTGGAAGGAGGGTTGCATTTTTAATTGAAGTTCTTGGGGTGTGGGGCAGAGCATATAAGGGTAGCATCATCAGCATATTGAACAATGTTTGCTTGGTAGGTTGCAGAGCTAAGGTCATTAGTGAATAGAATGAGGAGGAGAGGGCCGAGTATTGAGCCTTGGGGGATGCCCACTGAGATGGGAAGTAGGGGGGAAACAGAATATTGCCATTTGGATGCTTGCTGTCTATTAGAGAGGTAGCTAAGGAACCAGGGCAGAGATGATGAGCTGAGCCCATAGGCTGAGAGTTTGTTGAGTAGAAGTTGATGAGAGACAGTGTAAAAGGCTTTAGACATGTCAAGAAAGATGGAGGAGACTGCCTGTACTTTGATTTAGGTGTGAGTGAATTGTGTTAGTAAATGAGATTAGAGCATTGGAAGTCCTATGTTTGGGTCTGAAACCATGTTGTGAATTTGATAGGAGGTTGTTGGAAAGCAAGTGGTTGAGCAGTAGTTTATGGATACATTTTTCAAGGATTTTTGCAAGGGGAGAAAGAATGGCTATTGGGCGGAAGTTGGATACGTCTTTAGAAGCACCCCCTTTGTGGAGAGGAATGATGTGGGATACTTTCCATAATACTGAGACATAGTGTTCAGAAATAGAATGATTGATCAAGATGGATATGGGGTAAGCTATAGATGGGGCTGCTATTTTAAGAAATTCGTTAAGGAGTAGATCAGCAGTCAGACAGCATGGTTTGAATTTAGCTAGGAGAGATCTTATAAAACTTGCTTGAATGGGAGAGAAGCAGAAAGGGTTTGGATTACCAGGTGTGGAGGTGGGGATGGTCAGAGGTGTTAAAGGTAGATTACCTAGAAGGGAGGTTATGGAGTTTATGAAGTGTGAGTTGATTTGAGTTTCAGTGGGGTCAGTGTTGTTGTTGGTTTCTGGGGTTGGAGTAGGGGAGTGTTTTTAATTTGAGGGCCATTAGGCCTGCTGTATACATTAATGAGTTTTAGGTAGTTTATTTACACTAGTGGACCACCAGGATGGTTTGCTTTTAAACTGCACATTATATTCTGATATGGTAGGTACTGTCAGCTCTATACATTCATCTAAGTGGGCATAGAACTCTTCTGTGTTGCTTCCTGCTGAGGTGATATCTGGGGTTATACTGGAATAGTGAATCTTGAAACTCCATCATAGAATGTATTGAGGTTTGTATGTCTGAAATACTTGAATACTAAAATATTAGTATCTTCTTGTTTAATGGTTCTAATAGTGAAGGCCACTAGTTTATAATCTGACTTAACTGGTGAAGGAGATAACATGGGAATAATACACGAAGAAGCTATTTTTGTAAGGACCTCATCAAAAATGCCATGCTCTCTAGTGATTCTATTAACAATTTGTTCCAGGGAGCTTTTGTTTATGAAATCTAAAGGTTTTCTGTGTGGCCTACATTTGATGTATAGGTGTTCATGTTTATGGATTGCGATCCTCGGCTGGGGTGCCTTCTGTGCGGAGTCTTCATGTCCTCCCTGTGGTCGCGTGGGTTTCCTCCGGGTGCTCCGATTTCCTCCCATATCCCAAAGACATGCTGTAGGTGGATTGGACACTCTAAATTGGCCCTAGGTGTGAGTGCTTGTATGTGTGTGCCTTCTGTGGAAGGTTGGGCGCCGGGCTGGCAACTTGACACTGTAAAACTCCACTGCCAGTCATGAGCAGACAGGTGATCCACTGTGGCGACCCCTAACCGGGAAAAAGCCAAAAGAAGAAGAAGAAGAAGAAGAAGAAGAAGTAGAAGTCTCCAAAAATAATAAGAGTTTTTCTTTAGATGAAGCATGTTGATTACATCTAGGAACTCCAAGATTATCATGGGACATACAGGGTGTTTGGTACTTTGTACCAAACTTTAGGGATGAAGCTGGGGGTTAGACTCAGGTTAAATAGTTTAAAGAGTGGATCTGAGTAGACTTGCTAGTACTGTTTATTAAATAGCCTGGTATATTATCACTTGCCATGGAGGAAGTATTTTTTGTCTTTGAGAGGACCTTTAGTACATGATCTTTGATCATGATGTTCTGTCCAAGGTCTTCAGGGATAAGTGGGCTTTGAATAGTTGTTTTTGGGGTAAAGTTGGCACCAAATTTGTTAAACAGTATGTTGGCAGTGTCTACCATATCAGAATAGGTAGTGCTATCTTGAGTAAGTTCTGAACAATGTTGGATGTTATTTCTTAGCTTTCAAATGTAGTTGACATTTTCAGTTTTTTTTAATGTTAATCACGATTTGAGGGTCCATATATCTGCTGTATACTTGAATGATTTTTTTCATTTTTTGTAGAGTTTATTTATGCTGGTTGAACACCAAGGTTGTTTGCTTTTAAACTTCAGATTATATTTAGATCTGGTTTGTACTGTCAAAACTTTACATTTATCTAAGTGGGCTAAGGCAATGTATGGGGCTAATGTTAGCATAAGCAAATCTTGAAATTCTATCATAGAATTTAATCAAGTTTGTACTTTTGAATTTGTTGAATTCTGAGATACTGGTATCTTCAGGTTTAATGGTTCTAACAATGGCAGTCATTAATTCATGATTCATCTTAACAAGGGAGAGGGATAGTAGGGGAATAGTGCATGAAGAAGCTATATTTGTAAAGACCATGACTAGAATATTATGCCCTCTAGTGGGTCTATTGACAATGTGTTCCAGGTAGCTTTTGTTTATACAATCTAAGAACTTTTGGACATCTGTTTATTAAAATGCCAGCATCCCCTTATTAAAATGACAGAAAATTCAGGAGAAGATCGAATATCAAGCATTTCTCTTCTACTCTTCTTTTTTGCAAGGGGGGCAGGCCTCTCTGCACCCAGATGTGGGGGTCAAGCCTCCATGCCCCCTGAACTTACATTATACCAACTCCAAGATCACCATACTTCAGAGTAAAGGAAATATTCCTAGAAATGGCCATCTTGGACTTAGTATATGTAAGTCCAGGTATTTGACCATTCAGTCCCAGCATTATGGGACTCACTAAAGCATTTCCCTGCATTTCAAATGGTTGCCCTTTGGAGTATAACATACATTTGAGGTATAGGTACTCCAGTGCAATGATGGGTAGTTAAAATTGCCCAAAATAATGGAGTTTGCGCTTACAGAGAGTTCACTGAGTACATCTAGGAACTTTTTATGATTATCAGGAGACATTCAAGACAGCCAAGCGCTATGAAAATTTCTCCTTCTACAGTCTTAGACATTACTGCCAAACTGCTCTCACACTCAAACCTAAGAAAGTACAGTTTTGTACCTACCATAAATGTAGATGTTCGAGTGTTCACACGGCTGCAGTCATCACACTTGGGTTATCCTGCCGTCAGGCGGTCCCGCAGTCGGCCAGAGTTCCAAAGTCTTGGTTCGGCGTCAGTTGCTGTCGCTTCTTCTCTGACGTCAGTGCGCCAGGGGTATATAAGAGGAATCCGACGCCATTTTCTTCAGTTTTTCTTGCCCCAGATGGTCAGGTGCCCCCAAGTAGGTAGGCAATACATATTGCTAATAAAACATGTAAAAGGAATAAAAGAAATACCTTCAGTTACAAGCAAATACACCACAAAGTTTGTACAGGATAGAAAAGGTATAGAAAAGTTCAGCTAGGTCAGAGGGGATGGAGGGAGGGTAACCTGGACTGCAGCAGTGTGAACACTCGAACATCTACATTTATGGTAGGTACAAAACTGTACTATGTTCATCGTGTTACATGCTGCAGTCATCACACTTGGGTTGAATCCCAAAGCTAAGGATGGGTGGTGGAACTAAACAGGGTTTGGAGAGGCTAGTAGACCCTGCAGAACTGCAGTGGCAAAGCCAGCTCTGGTTTTCGAGTATAGAGGTAAGTAATAGTGCTTGGTGAAGGTGTGCACTGAACTCCAAGTTGCAGCCTCCAAAATATCCTTGGTTGGTACCCCTCTGTGGAAGGCTGTTGATGTTGCTGTAGCCCTGGTGGAATGGGGCCTAATGTTACCAGGTTCAGGTTTCCCATGGTGTGTGTAGCAGAAACTGATACAATGTCCTATCTATTTTGAAATGGTCTGTTTTGAGATAGCCTTTCCTTGTGATCCTGCAGCATAGGATACAAAGAGCTGGTCAGATTTTCTGAAAGCCTTAGTTTTATCCAAAGCGACTTTGTCTTGATGAAAAATGATGAAAGGCTCCACTGCCATTAGGGCCTGTAGCTCTGAGACTCTTCGTGCTGAAGTTATTGCTAGCAGCAGGGCAGTTTTCCATGATAAAAACTGTAGATCAGCTGTAAAAGCTGGTTCAAAGGGCGGTAGTGTAAGTTTTTCCAAAACAAAATTGAGATCCCAAGTTGGTGTTGGTGCTCTCCGGGGAGGTCTTATGTTCTTAGCCCCTCTGAGGAACTGTCTTAGTAATGGATGTGAAAATATAGGTGGATCCGTGTTGTACTGAGCTGAAATAGCTGAGGCGTGGATCTTAATAGATGAAAAAAAAAGTCCTTTGTGCAATATCTCAGTTAAATATTGAAGAATCTGAGGAATATTTGGGACAAGGGGATTTTGGCCTTTAGCCTGGTTCCAGGCGCAGAATCTTTTCCATTTGTCTGAATAGGCTTTCCTGGTGCTGGGCCTTCTGGCCTCCAGAATGACATCCATCACAGCTTTAGAGAGAAGTGTTGACTGGTTGTTTAGGTAATTTGCCATGCAGCCAGATTTAAAGTCTTGAGCTGGCTGTGTAGAATCTGATTGTTTTGCTGAGTGAGCAGGTGAGGAATTGGAGGTAAAATCCATGGTGGGCCTTGAGCCATGTTTCTTAGTATTGGATACCAGTGCTGGTGTGGCCAGTCTGGAGCAATCAGTATCATTTGTGGCCTCTCTAATCTGGCTTTCAGCAGCACCTTTGCCAGAAGAGGCAGTGGAGGCAAGGCATACACTGTCAATGTTTTCCAACTGAATGAGAGGGCGTCCACTTTCCAAGCTAGTGTGTGGTATGTCCTTATGCAGAATTTCTGTAGTTGGTAGTTTTGGGGGGAAGCAAACAGATCTATGTCTGGGCTCCCCCATTTTTTGAGTTATCATTGCGAATGCTTGTGGATCTAGTTTTCACTGGTGAGGATCTATGATGTTTCTGCTTAGATCGTCTGCCAATGTGTTTTTCTTTCCTGGCAGGAATTGTGCTTGTAGTTGAACTTGGAAGGTCAGTGCTGTGTTCCACAAGGTCATTGCTTGCCTGCATAGGGGGTAGGAATGTGTGCCCCCTTGCTTGTTTATGTACCACATCACTGTGGTGCTGTCCATCTTTATTAGGAGTTGGCCTGGATGTAGGAGGTCCTTGAAAGCTGTTAGGGCATTTTGTACAACTAGCATCTCTTTTTGATTGATATGTAGATGCCTTTGATCTGCAGACCATTTGCCCTGAATACATTGTCCTGCCATGTGTGCTCCCCAGGCATAATCCGATGCATCTGTTGTTATAGTTTGCCTGGCTGGGGGTAAGGCAAAAGGCTGACCCTTATTGAGGTGACATGCCTGAGCCCACCATAGAAACTCCTGTTGAAGGCAGGGAATGAGTGGAATTATTGTTTCCAAGCTGTGGCTGTGTTGAGCCCATAAACTTTTCAGATACCATTGTAATTTCCTCATATGCAGTTTTGCAAATGGTATTAGTAGTATGCAAGATGCCATGAATACCAAGGCCTGCAGAATTTTTCTTGCAGGTAGTTGGGTCTTTGTTGCCATCATTTTGAAGTATTGAGTCAGTTGTCCTTGCTTGTCTGGCGTGAGATAAGCCATCTGGGCCGTTGTATTTAAGCTGGCACCCAGAAATATTATATCTTGTGAGGGCACTAGTTTTGACCTCTTTTCGTTTACTGTGTACCCTAGGCAACTTAATAGGTTTTTGACAAACGCCAGAAGCTTTAAAAGAATGTCCTTGTTTTCTGCTTGAATAAGGCAGTCATCCAGGTATGGATATATTTGAATTCCTCTTTGTGTGCAGTATGCAATTACTGGTGCCAGGCATTTTGTGAAGACCCTGGGCTCAGTAGATAAGCCAAAGGGAAGTGCAGAGAATTGGTAATGGGTTGAACCTGCTAAAAATCGGAGGTATCTTCTGCAATTTTGTCTGATTGGGACATGCAGGTATGCCTCCTTGAGGTCCAATGTTACTAGCCAAGACTTCTTACCCAGCATGGGAAGAAGCTGCTGTAGTGTTAGCATCTTGAACTTGGGTACTTCCAGATATGTGTTTAGAATCGAGAGGTCCAGAATGGGTTTCCAGGCGTTGTCCTTTCGGGGAACTAGAAAGAGTCTTGAGTAAAATCCTTGTCCTTGCTCCTGTGTTGGGACCTTTTGAATAGCTCTCATGTCCATGAGAGCTGAAATTTGCTTTTGAGCCTCTGCCCATTGATTTGGTGGCAGGTTTGGCATTCCTTTTATCCTTGGTAAAGTGTGGAAGTGGAATCTGTATCCTTGAGATGCAATATTTAGGACCCATTTGTCTTTTGTGATGCTGTGCCAATTGTCTGCAAAAAGTGCTAGTTTTCCTCCCAAGGGAGCTGCCAAGAGGGATTTCCTTGGCAGTCTGAGAGGTAAGTCATTGTGTTTGTCTTCTGAAGGTTTGAGGCCTGTCTTCTCCTCCTTTTTGGGTTGTGGCACCCCATTGTCCAGGCTGGTAAGAGCCTTGTGACTGACCTCTGCCCCTTGGGCATCTGTATTTGCCCCTCTGTGGTCTGGCAGAATCTGGAAAGGACCAGTTTTTAGTTGGCCAGTTTCTGCTGAAACGAGGGGGTTGAACCTGTAAAAAATCCTTGACCGTCTGCATAGATTTTGCCTTATCCTCCATTTTCTTTAAAACCTCTTCTGCTTTTACACCAAATAAAACATCCTGCTGTAAAGGTGCATCCAATAACTGCTTTAACATTATCAGGTAAAGTTTTTTCTTTTAACCAAGCATGTCTACGTATGACAGACCCTGTCACTGCTGCTCTACAAGAGGCTTCCAATGAATCAAATCCACATTGCAAAGTATGTTTTCCCACTTGTTCAGCTGCATGCAACAAATCTTGCATTTCCTTGTAATCAGGCTGTTCTGTATGTGTGATCATTTTTTGTTTTAATTGAGACATCAGATATTGTTGATATTTCAGCATGTGAAACTGGCAATTTAAGGCCCTCATAGCTAAAGTAGCTGAGGTATATACTTTCTTTCCCCATCTGTCTAGTGCTCTAGAATCCCTTTCAGAGGGTACAGGATTTTTAGCAATAGAGGCTTTAACCCCTTTGGGACCCTGGGAAATGGTTTCTGGGTCAGCAACAGGGCTTTTATATAGGAATTTGTGTGAGTCAGGGACTCTGTAGTATCTGTCTGGTTTGGCTGGTGCAGTTGGTAGTGAATCTGGGTTAAGGCTAGATTCTGAATAAACATCATCCACAATGTCTAACATGGGTGGAATAGCAAGTGGTCTGTGCTGGGGTAGTAAAAAGAACTCTCAGAGCCTTTTCTTAGAATCAGAGTAATCCTGGCCTTCCCAGTGGAAATGTTCCCTCATGGTATGTAAAGTTTCCCCAAAAGAGTAGTCTTCTGGGGGAGATGCTGAAGGGATAGACTCTTCTGTATCAGAGTCTTCATAAGGGGGGAAAGAGTATTCCTGTTCCTCAGAAGAATCTGAAGAAATTGAAACCTGGTCAGAGGAAGTGTAGTCCTCCTCCTGTCTTGGCCATTTATCAGGAGGGGGATGGGAACCCCTGATAAGGGTAATTAAATCTTCAGCCATCTTAAGCATTTGTTTCTTAGGCATGGGGCCTTGTACTGGAGACTGCTGTACAGTCTTCTTTGTTTTTAAAGGGGTTTTCAGCTTTGCATAGGATTTAATAGTGAGTGTAGTCGGTCTGGACACCTTCTGCAACTGAAGGCGTTTCAACTGCACCGGAATCTCCTTCAGCCATGGAGTCGGAAGGGCCTAAAGGTACAGGTTGTGGAGGCCTAGCAATCTCCGCTTGGGAATCGGATGCCGGCTGGGGTTCTAAATCAGCGGTCATCAGGGGCTGCATAGGCGCCTCAGTGAAAACCAGAGAACCGGCGACTGGCCTAGCAGAGGCCTCGGAGTCTGGTTTGGATCTCGGCTGCCTGTCTTTATCTTTGCATTTTTTTATGCATTCTGGTCGTCGGTTGCTCCGACAGCATGGTATAATTAAATTTCCTACCAAAATAATGTCGGGCGAAATCAAACCAACGTTTAATAGTACGTTTGTTAAACCTAGCACAAAACTGACAAACTGTGACGTCGTGGTCTGGGCCTAGGCAAGGAATGCAATAAGAATGAAAGTCCTTATGAGGTATTTGCTTCCCACAAGAAATGCAATTGTTGTTAACTTTTTCTGACATCAGACTGAGGCAAGAAAAGGTTCCCCAATGGGGTACTTAGCTTTATTGAAGACTTTGGTCTGAAATTCGATTTGAATATCTCAGGAGTCGGCTGACCGGCACTTGCGAACTGCTTCTGTTTCAGGCACCGCGCGGCAAGAAAGACTGAAGAAAATGGCTTCGGATGCCTCTTATATACCCCTGGTGCACTGACATCAGGGAAGAAGCAACAGCAACCAACGCTGGACCAAGACTTTGGAACTCTGGCCGACTGCGGGACTGCCTAATGGCAGGATAACCCAAGTGTGATGACTGCAGCAGTGTAACACGATGAACATCTAACCTCCACTGTACAGAACTCTCCTTTTCTGCCAATGAGCTCTCACTTTAACAGATCCTTCCCACAAACCTAAAAGAAATTAACTTTGACTCAAAGTTGATACCATGCCTTAACAAATACTCCTTTCAGGGAAGCCCCAGTACACCTGCATCCCCAATCGCCACCGCATCACCTAACATTCTACCCATTGTTTCTCTCCCTGTATTTATTGTCCACAATGACTTTACTTTGTAACTGGAATGTTAATGAATGCATATTGTAAATACTTTTTGCAAAACAGTACGTTCCCCTTTTGGTAATACCATTGTAGCTTCATCTGACAGTCTGTACTTTTGTCACTATAAAATGTTTGTATTGAACTACCTTCCTAGTTGTGAAAATCCCTTTCGTGTTTTTTTCAGTTGGCTTGTGTCTACAATTGGTCAGTTTTCATCAGTGTACTACCCCAATAAACATATAGATAAAATAAATAAAGCTGTACTTCAGAGTAATCTGCAACTGACTAGTAATATCATTTAGCACCTGCCAGTACTGCATATCAGTGACAATGGAGAATCATGTGCTATCTGTGCAGAAGAATTTGTTTTTGATGGGTAGTAAAGATTAGAGTTTATGATTCTGACATCATGTTTAAACATTCCATTCACTCACATATTTGTCTACCTTATAGTAGAAATCTGTACTAACAGGTACTCCATGACTAAAAAAATAGTGAAAGTTTTCCGTGACTCACCATGAAAATGGTTTAGCAGCTACCTGTAACACATCTGGGTGACAACAGGGAGTTATGCAATGCTTGGGCATAACAATGTGTTTTTATAGGAGGAGGTGTTTATAGCTTGCTATGTGGACAGTGTGTCAAAGTTCACATACAGATTAGTGTTGCAGTTCTAATGGAGTGGTTGTGTAATATATGTTGTGCTGAAAGATTGCTGTACTGAAGAATGCATAGCAATTGATAAGGGTATATATATTGCATATATATATATATATATATATATATATATATATATATATATATATATATATATATATATCTATGAAAATACATCCCATCAAGGCTACCATTATCCAAGACACCAAACTTCCACCCCAGTAAGAAAAACTGAAGCAGACCACCTTACAATCCCCCTAAAAACTAACTCCTTGTATGTAAAATTCCACCATCCCTTCAGAAGCAAATATGTAAATCCCAAAACCAAAAATTATCTAAGACTTTGGTTAAAATTTCTGAAACTAATAACTAGACTACAAAGCAACTTCACAAGTGATGGGGACATTCATCCAAACCCTGGCTCAGCCTCACTGGGTCTATATCAGAACAGTGAAGTTTTGAAACTTCGAATGTTCTAATATCGACCCATTTTAATTGAACGCTAAAAATAGCAAAGCTGCAGAACACTGAATTCTTTCCTAGGGAAAGAATTTGGTTGGCCGGTTCTGTAGCTTTGCTATTTTCAGAGCTGTGGTGGAGATTTATGGGTCGGGTTCAGGTAAGTGTGCGACTGTGTGGTTGTAAGGATTAGGGTGCGGGTTAGGTGAGTTAGGGTTAGGGCGCGGGTTAGGTGAATTAGGTTTAGGGGCGGGTTAAGTGAGTTAGGGTTAGGCGCGGGTTAGGTGAGTGTGCGATAGTGACGGACCTTAGGGTTAGGGTTTCGGTTAAGGTAAGTGGATAGATATTAGTGTATGTATAGTTTAGTGTAGGGTTAGTTGTAGGATTATAGGTATATGTGTGTGTATTGATGTTTTTTAGGTGTGCTTGTGTTGTGTGTATGTGTTTCGGAATAGCGAATTTTTTCCCAAGGAAAAAATTTGCTGTTCTGAATGTTCGATAGTATGTGGTTTAGATATTTTAGGTTCAATGAAATAGCGTTCGCTATTTTCATCTTTCGATAACGTGATATAAACGCGCCTCACTAGACAATACTAACCCTATTACTACTACTCCCACTACCACAAAGACATTAAATAAACCCTCAAACTCAATTCTGGTTAGCCACTTAAATATCAGAAGCCTAAACAACAAGATTCAACACCTACATGCGCTGCTAGAAACACATCCCCCAGATATACTAGGTCTTACTGAAACCTGGTTAAAACAATCTACTTCAGATAATGAAATTATTCCACCAAGCTACAACATACTAAGGAAGGACCGCACCAACAGGAAGAGAGGTAGGGTAGCTATACTATATAAAACTACATTGGATGTTTCCTCACATTCCCTACAAACACCCCATGTTAACAATGCTAAAATCCTTATTTCTAAGCTCCAAATCAATAAAAACAAAAGTATATATATATATATATATATATATATATATATATATATATAGTTTGCCTCTACATTCCCCAAGGTAATAACACAACAACCCTATAAAATATCCTGTCTTGGCTATCTGGTAACTTCCCTCAAGAAGTCATTATTCTGTAAGACTTTAACACTGAATGGTATAATTGCTCCTCAGAAACACCAACTATAAGTGTACATTTGTACGTGTGGATTTACTCAAATCATGTCCTCTCCAACTAGAATTAGCAAGCCTAACCACAAGGAAAGTATCCTAGGTTGGATGCTTATTAACAGCCAACCCCAAATGTATAGGGCCGACACTCTACATGAAGACATAAGTGACCATTTTCTACCCTACATAATCAGGTGTAAAATTGACATCCCTTTAAATCCACCTACAAGACAATTAGGAACAACAAAAAATTCAACCCTACTAGTTTCCAAAATGAACTCAAGGCATGTAACTGGACCGAACTAAAACAACTTCCACTTGAAGAAGCTGTACTTAGTTTTAACACCAAATTTCTTGCCATCCTCAATACCCATGCACCAATTCACTCTATAAGACCCAAAACTAAAACTGTGCCATGGCTTTCTAAAGAGACCTGACAAAAGATCTTACTTAGAAACATGGCCTGGGCAACATGGCGGACCACTAAACCCCCCTTACATCAACTTAAATATAGACAACTAAGGAACAACACAAAAAGCTCTATAACTCTAGATAAAAAAATATTACTACCATTTACAGCAGAAACATCAAAACAATCTACAGAAATTTTGGGCAGACATTAATAGACTTATTCACCCTGGACAGTCTACTCCAACACCTGCAACTACTAACCAAAAATCCTCAAATGACATTGCTAATACCTTCAATAGTTTATTTACAGAAAAATTCAATCTCTAGCAAACCAACTAAATTCAAGTTTTACATGTCCAAAAGCCAGCGTAACTAAGTCACTACCCCCATTTAACTTTCAACCAGTCCCTACAACCTTTATCTGTACTCTACTTAAGAAACTAAAACCAACCAGATTTGCTGCAGATAATATCCAGGTTGAGTATCTACAAAAGGCGGCTGATGCCATAGCCTACCCAGTCTCTATACTAATCAATAGAACCATATCAGAAGCCACCATCCCCTCCATTTGGAAGACATCCCATGTCATTCCACTCTACAAAGGGGGTAGTTCCACCGAATTATAAAATTACAGGCCTATAGCTATCTTATCTCTCCTGGCTAAAATAATGGAAAAGTTCATCCATAAACAACTCCTGAACTATCTCATTCAGACCAATCTTGTGGCCAACTCCCAACATGGCTTCAGACCATTTCTCAGTACAACCTCTTCTCTCCTTCTACAATGTTATTAATCAAAACCACAACAGCAATAAGCTTACTTCTGCCCTCTTTCTTGATCTTTCCAAAGCCTTCGACATGGTCAATCACCAATTACTCATACACATGCTTGAAACTGTCCCCCTCGAGGTGCAAGCTATCCAATAGTTCAAATCTTACCTGAGTGGCAGACAACAGGCAGTCCTGTGACAGAATAAGCTATCAACACTTCTTCCCATCACCCTTGGGGTCCCTCAGGGATCAATACTAGGACCCCTATTATTTTCTATATTTATTAATGACCTCCATAAGGCCATTCCAACAGCCACCTGCATACAATATGCAGATGACTCTACTTTGATTTGCTCTGCCAGCTCCCCCTTAAGTCTGCAGACAGTTTCCCAAAATGTCTTTAACACAGTCAAAAATTGGCTATGCAATAGACGTCTCCTGCTAAACCCCAACAAAACAAAACTCCTGCCCCCCCACTCGTAAAGCCTCCTCCCCTACATTGACTATAAAGTCTAACAATGGCACTGTCATAGTCCCAGAACCCTGTACCAAACTCTTAGGGGTAATTGTTGACAATGACCTCAAGTTTGATACGCATATAAATCAAACCATTAAAAAAGTTAACAAAAAACTTGGCTGTCTATGCAAAATCAAATCTTTTCTCACTCCCAACAGCTAGGATGGTTATTGCTCGTACACATCTACTTTCCACCCTCCGTTATGCATCCCCCCTCTTCACAAACCTGAGTAAGTCTAAACTAATTAAACTCTCTACCTGCTTTAATCATATCACTAGATTTGCCAACGGATCCACATATCGAACATACCACTGTCTGAACTTACAGAATGGCTTGAACTACCTAACCAAATTCAGTTCAATCAGCTAATAATAGCCCATAAAATTTTATATCAACCTGAAAACACTCCTGTACTGACAAATATTATCACCCCTTACAGCAACCTCAAAGCACTTCGCTCATCCAGCAAAATCCTAGTTCAGACAATTAGTACCAACAACTCAGCAGGAGAGTCACTCTATGCTAACTCTGTTGGCAAAGTCTGGAACTCACTTCCTGCTGAAATCACTTCCATGTCTATTCTAGCCCAATTCAAGAAATGCTTAAAACAGTATCTAAAAATGTGATGGCTTTGCCACTGTGCTAATCCTGACTTATGCCTTCAATATAATCAAGTCATAAATAAGTCTTTTACCATCGCTATATTGTTTTTCTAGTTTGGAAAATCGAAACACTCTACTTTTGTATAATGCTGAAGAAATTACTCTGTGTATCTGGAACTATGATTTTCACTATGTATATTGTCTCTAACATGTTTATTGCTTTTAACAACTTTGTGTAACAATTTTTAAAGTTATGAGTAGAGCTTTTCTCCCCGGGACTCCGTTGAAAATGGACATGTATCCAGTTGGGCAATCCTGGTCAACAAATGTAAAATAAAATAAAAATAAAATAAAAATAAGGGTATCCTTCTACCACTGATTGCTTATTTCCTGTCATAGTAAGTACACCCTTATTTTCCAGCATCTGTGATTTATAAAGCCAGGTGAATGAGGTTGTCACACTTGGCCTATTAGCCCACTAAATAAAGTATCATTACCAGGCATTATCTTCAGCAAGCAGGATCCCTGTTTAAAAATAAATATACCTCTAATGGTGTGCCTGGTTTACTTTTGCCATCCAATTATAAAATTCAGTTCTCCAAAATTTCACAGAATGTTCAGATTTCTGCCCCATATTTCTGGTCTGTTCCTCAAAAAAATTGCAGTTTTCCGGCAAATCAATGAGGATTGAAGTTACTGAATAATTATAGACATTTAAGTTTCAGAATTCATATCCTTTAGAAAATGCATGCTAGCACAAAACTTGTCATTGTAGCAATTTTCTAAATGTAGAAGACTAATATGCCTCTATTTTGGGCCTTTGTCTCCCCCCTGTGTTGTTTTGGCTTTGTCCAGATACCTTGTGGTAAGAGGTTGAGAGGTATGCATCCAATGCTGTCTGCCAGCACTTTCATTTGTTTAACGTGAGATCCTCAGTATTTGAAAATACAAGAAAGCGTTAATGAAAAAACAAACTTTTAAAGTGGAGTAGGGTAATATTTCCAACAACATATTAACTTTCAAATACATCAAAAATGTGCCCTCAATAAAATGAATGTAGTGCTCTGTCACATAGTTTAGAAACAATCCAATAATTTCTACCAAAATGGTGTATTATCCTAATTAAAGAAGCTCTTACTAAAATTAGACCTGCATACATACCATTTGGCACACTTGTCAAAACCCCCATATAGCATCCCCTCCTCAGCTATCTTGTGGTTCAAAAAAAGAGTCCTTCAATGTTGAGGACAAAAAAGGGGATTTATAGCTTTTTGCTACAGCAGACCCACTGTATAGGCAACAAACTAGTAAACATCTATATACATCGACATAACAGCTCTTTGCTATACCTTTTATTAACTGTAGCAAAGACCTACAATTCCTGACACATTCACTGACAAGGTTGTGATGAGCATTCTGCAGTTCCTAACACACACACACACACACACACACACACACACACACACACACACACACACACACACACACACACACACACACTGACAAGGGTGCGGTATAAGGTTTGCTGACTGGTCCTTGACATGCAAAGCTGCAAGCAGTATAAGTTCTAAATGTTTTTGAATGAGTGCTATTATGCTATAAAATATGGGTTAATATTGCATGTTTCGGGACTGTAATAGTGATCCTGGGAAATGCAAAAATGTAGGTGAGATTGCAGGGAAATACATCTTAACTATAAACCTGCTGTATTATGGAGTGTTCCAGCTTTTGTGAGATACAGTGATCTCACAGTTTAGATATAAGTAGAGAGGATCCAAGAGATGCATCCCTCCATCATTCGGGGATGTAGGGGAAATATCCTAATCAAAAAATGCTTTAAAAGTTTAAAATTGACTTTCAATATTTTATTGTGCTACCTCACATTTAAATGTTCATAGTTTTATGACTTGAATTACTGAATCTTGAATTTTCTACAGGGAGCTCATAAATGGGATTTCATACTTGTTGGTTTATGAAAAACTTTTATATCAAAATATTTTCTATCAAACATACAAAAATGAACATCCAAAAAGGATAGGCTTACATCAGAAATATTACCTGTGAACTTTAGAAAGCTGGCACTAGCATTCAAGGAAAGGAAAATGTTATCCAGTTCAATCTTCACACCAGTCCACAAAATAAAAAAATGCCATCAATGACATTTTGTAAAATGTAAATTCTATTACACAAGTCAGAATTAAATACAATTTCTTTCCTAATTAAATAGGACAATATTTTGCAAAAGAGGGGGGGTTGCTCCTGTGACTTGCTTAAAGTATCTCCCTTGGAAGAAAAATAACAGGGGACTACTACAAGTGCTCTTGTGCAAGTAGCTTGCAACATGCTTGCTTGCTGCCATTTGCTTTGATTGGCAAGTGCCCAAACCCCCACTAGCTTGATTCTAGTTAATTACTAGACCCTCCCTCCACCCAAATCTACTGCATTCTGCAGCTCAAGCAGAGCCCTAATTATAACCCTAGAACTCCTACCCAGTCCATAACTCTAACCATAGTACTCCCATCTCTAACCCTATGTTCTCTGATTGCTCCTTGAACCTAAACCTCCACTTCTTCCTCCCTAAACCTAAAGTACCCGATCACTCCCTAATCTTAAAACTCTCCTCCCACTCCCTACTTCTACACTCCCTTCCAGATCCCTAAACCCAAAACTTCATTCCCTCCCCCTAAATCTAAATCCATAATTTCTCCCTATCTCTAAAACTCACTCCCGGCTCCCCAATCACTGTCAAACCCTATACCCCCCCCCCCGTTCCTAAACCTAAACCTTCTCAGTCAGTACATCTAAATCCCATTCCCAATCACTGCCTGAAAATCTTGGCTATGCTCCCACCCTTCTTCCACTTCCTCCCTAGTTGCTCCACTGACCTTACCTGAACTTGGCTACTGTGTAAGGGCGAGATGTGGCAGCTGCACTCTCTCCGCATAGATGATGCAACTCACCCAAATGTATATCCAAGTTTGAGCACAAGCCATCTACCATGCAAGTTTCAAGGCATCCAAATCCCTGGCTGTGAATCTTTGAGCCCCTGGGACTTGGCATCTCATAGTAGACCCAAAAAATGGTTGTATGAGATAATTTCCAGCAACATACAAATTAAATAAATGACATTTTTTTCCCATTTAGCTTTGACCACTAAAAACTCTTAACACCTTCAATTCCTGATGACTGAGGAATACAGGTATACAAACTTTCTTATGTTTTCTTAATAATAAAATTGCTGTTGACCTTAATTTCTTCACATAGGAAGTACCAATAGTCCACTAAATAAGTGGTAGTTGTTTGTACCCAAAATGATCTACTTGCTATCCACAAATAAAACTATTAGCATAACAATGTAAGCCTTATAAAATGTTTATGAAGCATGCATCATGCTTCCATAGTCATTTCTCACATTGCCTCTAAAGTGTGGTGTGCAGTTATATAAGATACACAAATTCAAATCAGAAAAAAAATGAAGTGCCTTGGTTAGGATTTGAACCCATTTCAGCTGGAATTGCATTATGGATACATTACTTCTGTTTTACCAACCTGCTTATTAGAGATTACAAAAGAAATAACCTGATTCAGAAGCAACTTTTTCAGACCTATCTAAAAGCTACAGCAGTCTACAAACACGTTCTGTCAAATATTGTCAAAGAGATGTTACAATGTGCAAAACATTCTTCAAATCTTTCTTCCAAGATGTAGAAAACATTACTAAAACTTTCAAAACATTTTAAACTTTTTCACAACACTGTTAGTAGCTGCTTATGACTTCATGACCAAGTTATTTAAAACATTTAAACCAGATATGTTCAAAACAAAACAAATTTCACTGCATTAGTCGATAGTCTGTCTGCTAGACTTTAAGAGGCTGTACAATGCTTTTAAGTCCATATTCAAACATGCACAGGTATAAACAGCATCAGGCTCCTGAATGCACAGCTTCAGTAGGCGTACTGTGTTTTAAATTTATTTGTTTATTTATTTATTTGCAATTTGATTACCGGGGAAGTCCACTGGGCCAAATTGACCCAAATGCTGGCATTTATGAAGGGATGACAATATATTTAAAAACAACACACAAATTCTGCCTATGTTTGATACTGCTGCAGTAAAAGCTTGCTATATTTCACTATAAGAGTATTTTGCTAATATATTCCCTAGTACGCTTATAACAAAAATGGGGCTTTTTAAATGTTTACACTGCATAGCCTGTTATACCTACTGAATTAGTTTTTTAGAATGCAATACAATTTTACAGGCTTCAGAACATAACAACTGTTATATTCTTCTAAACAAATGGGGGTACAGGGTTTGGCTGAACAACAGTTGGTTGAAGGAATTTTGCTGCGTGATATGAAGTAAACATACTTTGTTGCAGCTACAAAGTTGCATGTGCCACGCGACTGTTGTGGTTCTATAGTTACAACGGCAAATAAAATGGATCAAGCTCACTAGTCAAAGGCACTCCAACTCAAGACAATTATTTCTTACTAAAAATAAGTCAAAAAAGGACAATTGCTACTTCACACCTATGGCACAATGCAGCCATCTGAAATTATCAAAAAAGCAGCAGTTACTATAAACAACCAGTCATGCACCAAGTTGTTTTAACAACTACACCTCATCCCCAATATATATAAAACAAATACATTAAAGATATAACTCTAAATAAACTAACTTCCACATCAAAAATCTTAACATATAATTTCTTTAACTGATCTCTCAAACATTTATAAGAAAATTGATGCAAAGAATGTAAACCAACCATTTCTGATATGTTAAACATATTAAAATGTATTGTGATGAAATAATAAAAAAAAAAGTTAATTAAGCACACAAAAGTTCTCTTGCAGCTGCTTTTGTTTTATTAAAATACCGCAAAGCAAATTTCACAATAAACTGTCTCAGACTTTTTAAATGACAACTGAACCTTATAACTGGTTCTTTGTTATTATCGCTATGTGGTGGGCAGTACCATCTCTGTATCATTCTGCATGGTTTGTGTTTTTCTGATTTGTGGTGGGCAGTACCATCTCTGTATCATTCTGCATGGTTTGTGCTCTTCTGATTTGTGGTGGGCAGTACCATCTCTGTATCATTCTGCATAGTTTGTGTTTTTCTGATTTGTGGTGGGCAGTACCATCTCTGTATCATTCTGCATGGTTTGTGTTTTTCTGATTTGTGGTGGGCAGTACCATCTCTGTATCATTCTGCATGGTTTGTGTTTTCTGATTTGTGGTGGGCAGTACCATCTCTGTATCATTCTGCATGGTTTGTGTTTTTCTGATTTGTGGTGGGCAGTACCATCTCTGTATCATTCTGCATGGTTTGTGTTTTTCTGATTTGTTACAGAATCAAACTAGGCTAGTGAGGCTGCGAAGCTCGCATAAATTTGTGATCTAGCTAAGAATTTTTCATCCCTCAATGCATTCATAAAACTGCATCAGAAATAATACATTTTCTGTGATCCTGTCTCTCCATTCATTTATTTATTTGCCAATCTGCTAAGAGAAGTTGTCCACTACAGAACTATTTTTAGTTACAATATGAAGGGTTAACAAAAATAAGCAGATGGTCAACAGGTATAGGAGATAACACAATTTTCAGGGTTGGAAAATATGCCCTTTCCTCTGGCATTGTGCAATATCGAAGTTAGCATACACAATTAGCAGGGGATGTGTGTTTGTGTGTATGTATGGGGGGGGGGACATGTAATAGTATGTTTTTTTTTTTTTTTTCGCTCATATGTATTGACATGTTGACATTTGCATTTTTTACTTTTTTGTTGATGTTAGGAACATCAACATTTGGGTCTGACAATCTTTTTATTTAATAGATCTCTCTCGCTCTCTCAATAAATATATATATATATATATATATATATATATATATATATATATATATATATACGTGTGTGTGTGTGTGTGTGTGTGTGTGTGTGTAGATATATATATTATATATGTATTTAGATATATATATATATATATATATATATATACACAGTGGATATAAAAAGTTTACACACCTCTGTTAAAATGCCAGTTTTTGTGATATAAAAAAAATGAGACCACAATAAATCATTTCAAAACTTTTCCCACCTTTAATGTGACCTATGTTTGTGTCTTTCGGCTTTTCCCAGTTAGGGGTCGCCACAGCAGAACTCCGGTCCACTAATGATTGGCAGTAGAGTTTTACATGCTGGCTTGCCGGTCCTAATGCACAACCTTCAATGAAGGAACGCCTGTTCATGCATGTCGCCACACAGAAGATGCTCTAACTGAGAATCGAACGGGCAATGTCTAACTGTGAGGCAACAATGCTACCGCAGCACCTTTAATGTGACCTATAACCTGTAGAATTCAATTGAAAAACAAACAAATCTGTTAGGGGAAAAACTATAAAAAATAAAAAACCTACAATACGCTGGTTGCATAAGTGTGCACACCCTTAAACTGATACTTTGTTGTGTGTGCACACCCTTAAACTAATACTTTGTTGAAGCATCTTTTGATTTAATTACAGCATTCAGTCTTCTTGGGTACACACCTGCCATCAATTAAAGAGACTCTGATTAACCCCAAATAAAGTTCAGCTGTCCTAGTAGGATTTTCCTGACATTTACCCAGTTGCCTGCTACAGCAAAAGCCATGGTTCGCAGAGAGCTTACAAAGCATTAAAGGGATCTCATTGTTGAAAGGTATCAGTCAGGAGAAAGGTACAAAAAAATTTCCACAGCATTGGATATACCATGGAACACAGTGAAAACAGTCATCAAAAAGTGTTGAAAATATGGGACAACAGTGACACTGCAAAGAACCGGACATCCCTCCAAAATTGACGAAAACTGATCAGGGAGGCTAGCAAGACAACTACAGCAACAATGAAGGAGCTGCAGAAATTTCTGGCAAGTACCGGTTGTGTACTACATGTGACAACAATCTCCCATATTCTCCATATGTCTGGACTATGGGGTAGGGTTGCAAGCCTTTTCTTACACAGAAAAACACCCAGGTCCAGCTAAACTTTGCAAAACAATGCATCAAGTCTCCCAAAAGCATGGTAAAATGTGTTATGGTCTGATGAGACCAAGATTGAACTTTTTGGCTACAATTCCAAAAGGTACGTTTTGTGCAAAAACAACACTTTGCACCAGAAGAACACCATCCCCACTGCAAAGCATGGTGATGTTGGTGGTATTATGCTTTGGGGTTGCTTTTCTTCAGCTGAAACTGGGGCTTTAGTCAAGGAGGAGGGAATTATGAACAGTTCTAAATACCAGTCACTTTTGGCCCAAAACCTTCAGGCATCTGCTAGAAAGATGAAGATGAAGGGGAATTTCACCTTTCAACATGACAATGACCCCAAGCATACATCCAAATCAACAAAAGAATGGCTTCACCAGAAGAAAATCAAAGTTTTGGAATGGCCTAGCCAGAGCCCAGACCTAAATCCAATAGAAAATCTGTGGGGTGACTTGGAGAGGGCTGTGCACAAGAGATGTCCTCGAAATCTGACAGATTTGGAGTGCTTTTGCAAGGAAGAGTGGGCAAATATTGTCAAGTCAAGAAATGCCATGCTGATAGACTCCTACCCAAGAAGACTGAATGTTGTAATTAAACAAAATGATGCTTCAACAAAGTATTAGTTTAAGGGTGTGTACACACAGCAAAGTATTAGTTTAAGGGTGTGCACACTTATGTAACTAGCATGTTGTTTGTTTTTTTTAATTTGCTATAGTTTTTCCCCTGACAGATTTGTTTCTTTTTCAATTGAATTGTACAGGTTATAGGTCGCATTAAAGGTGGGGAAAGTTTTGAAATGATTTATTGTGGTCTCATTTTTTTATATCACAAAAACTGGGGTGTCTAAACTTTTTATATCTAATATATATATATATATATATATATATATATATATATATATATATATATATATATATATATATTATTTTAAATTTATTGACTGGGAAAAGTCTGACTGAGCTAGCAATTAGCCCTTTTTTAGCAGAGACTTGGGGAAAAAAGCTCCAGAAACATTATACAATAAAAACAAATTTCAGATACAATAGCTTTTTTGCTTATGTTTACAACATTATACAAGTTTCAAATATTAATACATAATCATTAGTAATACATACTATGTGAGAAACTGAAATAGAAATATTCTTACAGTCATTAAAGTATTAGTACTATATAGGCATTTGTTACTTTAAGAGATGATTTGTGGGAGGGCTATAGGGAGAGAGAGGTTAAGCCGAGGCATAAATAATATTAGTTAGTAAGAGACAATTGGCATGGCCTGGAGGAAAAGATGTTCTAGAGCAGAAGGGAGTAGTGGTTAAAATTTGGGTTAGTAGTCAAAAAATGATTAGTTTATGGGTGGATACAGTTTATGGTGGATGAGTTCAGAGGCAGGACCAGAGTGTTTTAAGTGTTCTGTGGCAGCTGCTTGAAATTGTTTAGATTGATTTATTAATCTAATTTGATGTGGAAGCTTGTTCCATGCAATGGTAGGGTGATAGCTATATAGGTTGCTACCCATTTTAGTCCTAGGTTTATGGATACAAAGTAAGTCTTGTTCAGAACTGCGAAGTAGTCTAGTGGGAGAGTAGTGAGATATAAAGGAGGATAGGCTAGGGCTATAGTAAGGTTGATATAGTATAGAATGAATGATCTGGAGCTGAGTGAGAAGAAGCAAATTGGGTAATTCCAACCAGCTTAGGCGTTTAAGTGAGACATAGTGATGAGTTTTAAAGGTATGTTGGGCAGGGAATCTGGCTATCTTATTATAGGTTGAGCTAATTTTGCTAGGAGTGTGTTATTAAGGTTCATGAGAATTTGAGAGCCATATCGTAGACTAGGTAATAAATAGGAATGAGACAGGGTTACTTTAGCTTTGTAAGTGAGAAACGTTCTGTTTCTATATAAGAGGACTAGTTTTTGATGAGTCTTCTTGATGCAGTTGTTGATGGGCGAGTCAAATTTAAGTTGATCATCTATTATGACACCTAGGAGTTTGATGCTTGTTTCAGCTTATGTCTTATTGAGAGACAGTATGGTAAAAATAGATAGTAAAATTAGATTTGAGATGCGTAAGAGATTTGGGGAGAAAGAGTAGAAGTTTTTTTTTTTTTTTTTTTTTTTTTTTTTAGGGTTTAGGATTAGTAGGTTGTTAGTGAGCCATGTTTCAGAGGGAGAATCAGTGATGGTAATCACAAGAGTAGAATCATCTGCATATTGTACAAGAGATGACTGAGAGCAAGAAGTATAGAGCAGGTTTGAAAAAATGATAAACAGTAGTGGAGTATATATATATATATATATAGAGGTTCACTATTACATGATCGAAGATGCATTCTTTTGAATGTGTCTTGATCAAACTTGAAAGCACGAAACAGCAAAATACCGAAATGGCATATAAGTGAATTCTTTCCCTGGGAAAGAAATCGCTAGGCCGCCTTCATTATTTTGCCATTTACGTCACTGTAGTACGATCCCAGAGTTGGTATATTTAAGTAGGGGGTGTGGGAGGTGAAGCCCCCACTTCATGTAATGTTTTAAAGTTTTTTTTTCTTTTTTGGAGCAGCGATTTTTTTTCCCCGGGGAATAAAATCGCTGTTTTAAGTGTTTGGGATTGTAAACTTTTGCTTACATGGGGTCGATAAATCAGCATTCGGTTTTTTAAGCATTTGCTGATTTAATATAGACCCTATAGATGTATTTATAAATATATATATATATATATATATATATATATATATATATATATATAGATTTACTATCAAAATGTGGAATGGCAGTTTGTTGAATACAGGTTGGTAGAATGTGTCTTCTACCAACATCCATAATGTTGAACTGAAAAGATCTGAATTCATATTAGCAAAAGTGAGTACACATTCATTAATATGAAGTCGACCTTTTAAAATGAGTTTGCTGTACATTGTGGATCAGGAAATTTTCCCTTTTCCTCACTATGGTGCGATCTCGGAGTTGGTATGTATAATATGCAGGGTGTGTGGGAGGTGCAGGGGTGTGTCCCCCTGCAAAAATGTTAACAGTAATATGGACTTTCGACATTGGAAGTTCCGATGTTCGAATGTCGATTGTCGTGGTTACCATTTCCGACATTTTGGTAATTCGGTATTACCAAAGTTGGATAAACAATTCGATAATTTTGTAAAAAAAATGTTTTAGTTTCCAGATTTTGATATAGATATATATATTTATATATATATATATATATATATATATATATATATATATATATTATGTATCAGTAGATAGATACAGATATATATGTGTGTGTGTGTGTGTGTGTATGTATTTATACACACGCACACACACACACACACACACACACACTCACACACACACACACACACACACACACACATATATATATATATATATATATATATATATATATATATATATATACCCTCCTTTTTGATCAGTGTACCTGTTTGTTGAGAACATAATAATCAAAGTCAGTTGGCTGACGAGAATGTGTAATGGCATCAGAGAACAATACAGGTCTGGAAATATCCTTCCTTACTGTTATGTGATCTTAAAGTTAGGAAATATAAAACTTGTAGGGTTGTGAAGGATATAGTCCTTCACAGAAGGGATGCAGGGGACCTGCCTTCCTGTAGAAATACTGAAAAATGAATAAGTTTTGAGTCATATTAACACAGCTTTATTACTCTGTGTAGTATGCGTTTCATGTGGGTGATAAAGTATGCTTTGTTTTTATGTGTGGCCGATTAATAATTTTTTTTGATTATTTTTGATGTTTTATTTTATTTTTTTATGTGTTTATTTGTTTGAGATGTTTGATGATATATATACATTGGTATATGTACATAAGGAATCATTGAGTTGAATTTTATTAAGTTTCACCTGATTGAGATTGATTCAACAAAACCCGGATCAGCAAACTTCGGTGCTGGACATTAGTATGGATTCTGAAGGAGGGGGCAAGTTCTGCTGTCCCCGCTGTAAGCATTCATCATGGTGGGTTATGATGACTTTATTTATTTATTCATATTTGTTGACTGCAGAAGTCTGAGCAAAAGCCTTTTTTCAGTGGAGGCCCATGGAGAAAAACTCCATAGTACAAATCTTTGTAAAAACACATAATCAAATGATAACATATTCCAAGAAAGTAGATTGACGATACAAGGTAAAATTTTACAATTATGGTTAAGTGAAAAAGCAGGCCAATGACAAGTATGAAGAATAAGAATAGATTATTCTGTACAAGGCAAGAGAATAAAATATGTGCATTAATATGACAGAATAGATAGAAAGTTGTTTGGCAGGTAGTAATATATTATGAGCACGGGATAAGGAGGAGTGGGATGGGAATGAGTTAGGGATGAGAGAGGGGAGAGAAGGTGTAGAAGGGGGGATTAAAAAGAGAAAAGAAGGGATATTAATGAACATGAACCAGAGGGAGGATGTAAAGAAGATGAAAGTTATCCAGGAACACTACAAGAACAGAGCCGCGAGTTACTCATGAAAGTTTTTAGAGATGTCTTAAATGCAGAGATATTGGAGAGCTCCAAATAGTTACAGGAATCTGGTTCCAAGTTTTGGTTACACAGAAAGAATAAAGACTTTGGTCAGCTGTGTTATGTGCCTTGTGGATGGAGAACAGTTGTTTGTTGTTCGAGCATACTATACAACTGGGATCTATGGCTTTGTTTATAAGTTTGTAGATAGTGAATAGTTGAGTATAGTTTAGATAATGATGTACTTCTAACCAATTACGCTCTCTAAGGAGTGAGCAGTGGTGGGTAAGAGGAGGTATTCTAGCAGCAAAGTGAACAATTTTTTGTAACATTGTTCAACCCCATGGTATGAAACTTGGGTCTAGGTGATTGTCACTGTTAAATTGATACCCTAACCCCATGTGCAAAAAATGTCAAAAGGGGTTATGGATGGATGGATGCAGGTGAGAAGGCAATAAGTATGTGTATGCAAAGATTAGTTTGGTAGAAATGGTCAGATATTTCAAATACATCATGGCTAAATTTTGATGGATTTTCTTAATAGTATTTTGAATGTGGTGGTCACATTTGAGTTTGCTGTACTTGAAAAACACTAGCATAGAGCTGAATAGCTATTACTTTTTGTGACCTTTGGAGCTTGTAGTGAAATATTTTGTCTAGAGAGGCCTAGCTGTTTCTTCTTGGGAGGGGGAATTCAGTCTGGTCTGATCTAGCTAGAGGCATTACTGCAAGGCTGTTTTTGGTTTCTGTTTCTCTGCCTTAAATAGCCAGTGTTTTAACCAGTTTGTATTTATTTGCTCCAAGCTGCAGTGAAATAGGCCTTCTGCTATTGTTCTCCTATGAGACTGGAAAAAGATAAGTGCTTATTTTCAACTTTCTGCACTTTTGTTTTACTAAAAACATTTGCTGCATATCTGTTTAAACTGTGTAACTGTTGTATAGACTTAGTAAATTCAGTCCTTACCTCTTTTCTGATCTTTGTCACCTTTTGTTTGCCAGACAGTTCTTTTACTTGTTGCTGTACTTGAAAAACACCAGCATTGAGCTAAATAGCTATTACTGTTCTTGATCTTTGAAGCTTGTAGTGAAATCTTTTGTCTAGAGAGGCCTCGCTGTTTCTTCGTGGGAGGGGGAACTCAGTCTGGTCTGATCTAGCTAGAGCCATTACTGCAAGGCTGTGTTTTTTGATTGGATTACTTGGCTGGTTTCTGTTTCTCTGCCTTAAATAGCCAGTGTTTAAACCAGTTTTTACTTGCTTGCTCAAATCTGCAGTGAGATAGGCCTTCTGCCATTGCTCTGCTGTGAGAATGGAAAAAAGTAAGTGCTTATTTTCAACTGTTTTCTGCACCTCTGTCTATCTGTTTAAACTGTGCAACTGTTTTTTAGACTTAGTGAATTCAATCCTTACCTGTGTATCCCACCCACCTGCCCAGCTGCTGTTGTGGTATTAACGCTTGGTGGCTTTGAGTTGCCCACCTCTAGTATAAATTTGACTTTGGACACTGCCCCCAATCCCATTACATCAGCTCATTTTATTGAGTACAGTGTGATCAGTTGTTAAGGTCCACCCCTTTAGCTTCTCAACCTTGAATTATCTTCTGTCTCCTCACTTTCTACTAATTAAAAAAAAATGTGCCTCTTCCTACTTCATTTTGCTGCTTGTGCTTAGGAGTCCAACTGCATTTAGTTTGCCATATTTATTACTCCTTGTTGGTAGCCTTATTAAATTGATTACAGTATTCCACTGAATTGCTGTGTTATTTGAACTGTCTTTTACTGTTGTGATTGTGAGCTACTGTTTTCATAGGTTCATAGGTAGGTACTAGGCTATCGGCCCAAGGGCCTACATAAGCCTAGCCAACAAGGTTCCCTGGCTTACGCCACCCAAAAAAGTTATTTTCCTGTGCCACTGTTTTAAAGCAATCTATTGATTAACTAGCTATATTTCTTTGCTATTGACTGCAATTCATTACTGTTTAACTACATTTTACTACATTTCTTCACTATTTAACTGTATTTTTTCATACTGTGAGTTCTGATCTTTTGACTGTAAGTGGTTAATCTGTGCTTCTTTGTGAGTTTTTTACCATGTTCTTAACCTTAAATTGAGTAGCATAGTCTAGATACAGGTCTGTGGTATCCAGAGATTCAGCTGCATGGTTCTTAACCCTTTCTGAGATATTCCAGCTACAAATTTTCCCTTAGTAGTACTTGTGTAATCACCTAGTAGTACTACTCTTAGACCTTCCACCCTTTACCCTTCTAGCTCTCTCGGGCCTCTCACCCTCAGTTTCTGACAAATATGGATGGACAATTTCCTACGTTTTCTCCTGCCAGTCTGGTTAATATGGGCATCCTGCGACCATGTAGTAACTGCCTCATGTACACCGACGACACTCTACTACTGCCACCTAAGAACACAGTTTGTGAGAGATGCAACTACATCAAGCACCTAGTGTCATTGCTTCCCCCCCAACAAGCCAGTATATTTGACACTGAGAAGGTTGTCAACACAAACACCACACCTCAGACACCACCCACACATGCACAACACACCCCCACATATGCAGAGGTCCTCAACAAAAACATACCCAAACAAAAGAGATCTCAGGCAATAACACATGCAAACTCCACTGCTTACCACACCACACACCACACATAGTCCACACCACTGTGTCTCACAGCCACTAAGGCCTAAACATAAACCCAACATATTAGTCATAGGAGACCATGAGACACATAGATGTGCCCCTCTCCAGGCTGGATAAGGAAACCACAATGCTTTGCCAGAGATGGCCTGCATCTGTCTCCCTTGGGTTTCAGGCTCCTGGCAAAGGATCTTGCCTACCCTATATAGTGCCTTTTTAGGCAATGCCATGAGGTCAAAACTACCAACATGAAAATTTCATCAAAACGTAAATTAAAGGTCATGCTGCTAAACACTAAAAGTCTAAACATGAAGCTGCACTCATTGCGGACATTCTTAAACTTGGAAGATGCTTACATTTGTGCAGTCACAGAAACTTGGTTCAAAGATGCAGAGAGTACCCCACCCATACAAGGATACTCATCCTATCATACATTCAGACCCCAAACCGTGTGCAGTAAAGGAAAAGGAGGTGGAGTTGCAATATATATAAAAGACATACACATCTCCAGGCTGGTCAAACAGTATGATGCACAGGAAACACTCTGGGTGCATTTAACAATTGACAAGACCCCTATTCAAATCATAGCTAGCTATAGGCCTCCAACTTTGACTCAAGATGCCCACTCCACCTATCTGGACCTCTTCAAATCTGTCAAGATTCAACCCTTTATCCTGGGCAACTTTAACTATCCAACCATAGATTGGAAGAAATAGTCATGCCAAAACACAAATGCTCAGAGATTCCTCAATTTCGTCAATGCAAATGCCTTGGACCAGTTGGTCGACACCCCACAAGAGGTGAAAATATCTTGGACGTGGTATTAACCAACATGGGTAACCACTACAGCATCCCTACAGTGCCATCATCCCTGGTAATGTCTGACAACAAAGCGGTCACTTTCGAAGTCATCATCTGCACGACCCCCCCCCCCCAAACTAGGGTCAAACAAAAAAACTTCTCCAAAGCTGATTACAACCTCCTGAGGAAAGGTATAAACAGCTTCACAGCCCCCTCCCCCTCCATAGGAACTGGCACATATGACCAAACATGCATATCTGCAAGTCAAGCTCCACTCGAGTAATCTGCACACGCGACCTCAGCCTGGTCTGTGACATCAATAGGACTTGCTGGTGGGACAGATTTG